>NW_027513904.1:1377500-1503569 GCF_048772815.1 Callospermophilus lateralis
ACTCTTCACATGTGCTGACATTTACATTTTCTGTCTACCTGAAAACCTATTGCTAAAGAACTATTTGTCCAAATGCTATACTCACACTTTTTTCTAATCCTATCAACTATCTTCCTAATCCTACCGACTCTCCCTCTTTGAATGGTTGTTCTCCTCAACATTCAATCATCCAAGGTATCAGGTCCTATGCCATTGTGTATAGATTTATCTGAGACATCTGTGCAGAACATAATTAAATGCTAAGTATCCCAATCAAGGACCTAATGCCCTTCTGGGCTTCAAATGTTACCGAGATTTCTGTTTTCATTCATATATTTCACCTATATAATCTTATATATATCGCAGGTTCCCAATACCATTATTCATCCAGCAGAATGATCCTAACCCAAATCAAACATGTTATTAACCGTAACCATACACTGTTCCCTCAATCTAACTTTACAGAATAGCAGGGACAGAGTTGGTCTTACAATACAGGAATGTAGGAGATCTTCAACCTGCAGAGAACCTCAAAGGTCCATGCAGAAATGATCCCTAAAGAAGATGTAGGCAGCTATGAAGGACCTGAGAGTGCGAAAGTCATCTTTCATGACAAAAAAAAAAACAGGTCAGGATGAAGGGATGTGTCTGAAGCAGTCTCTCTCTTCTTAATGTAGAGAAGATAGACCAAACCAGGCTTGTGTGGAGAGCTGTTCCCGGGTGCCTGTGGTTGATATTCCATTCTAGCTTGTGAAACTGTCATAGGAAGTAGGGGCAGGATCCATCTCAGGGACCCTTGGAAGCAACTGTTAAGACAAAGTGGTTGCCAAGGCAGTGACCTCATTCAGTTCTAGATGAAGTGACCTATGTCACTTTCTTGTTGATAGAACACTCTGAACTTGGGATCCAGGAAGCCAGGCACCCTGAGGCAGTCCCAGTCCAAGTCCCAGTGGTCTCAAATGTTTGGATTTAAGAAGGACAGAGTCAGTCTTTCTTGGCAACTAAATTGAAGATGGACAAATGCCAGGAAAGCTCTGAAGAGGGGCTTTACCTGAGAAAACAGGCAGTGGCTCACCGCTGGCTCCTGATAACATCACAGTTTTGGCCAAGGAGACCAGATCTGACATAGCACAGCCTGTCTCGGGGGAACATAGTATGGCCCACCAGTCAGAGGACGCTCTGGATAGTCACAGACCTATTTGGGGAAAGAAGGTGCCTTTGTGGGTGTGTGTGTGTGTATGTGTTTGATTTTGTCTCATGTTTTGAGAATATGTAGGAAAGTCGGTTTGTTTGGTTTGGAGTGGACTGTTTCTAGTAAGTCCTTTGAGAAGGCGAGTGTTTCTATGTCTGCATATCCCACTGTGTCCGTGGTTGTAGACAATAGAAAAGAGAATGCATAAATAGATGTGTCCTGTCTAGTAGAAATCTTCGCAGAATTCATCCTGTCCAATTTATGAATGGACTGCAGTTACCATATGGATGGGCAACACCTACTACCTTCCTACATTCGTGATTTCTTCCTGAATTCCGGCCACTCTCCCATAGGCTCATGGTTTTGTGTTCAAGATATGTATCTCCTCCACAATCTGGGACATGGCCATGTACTGGATAGCTGAAGAGAATGGTGAATATCTCAGAAAACTCAGATATCAGTGTGACCAGGAAAGTCTCAGTGGAGAAAATCTGCTTTGGGATTTTGCTTACCTATTGTTCTGTTGCCCTGAATGTAAGGAAGGTCTTTGCCTAAGGCCCCACATTTCCAATGCCTGAAAAAAACAGTTTTCAAATGGAAATAAATGGGCATCACCTGTGGCTCCTGGCTTAATTGCTTTGCAAAGGGATATGTCTGAATCAGCCTCTCAGTGCAGTTTGAGATTATCGCTTAGATTCTCAGCACCTGATGGACCTAAAGAAAGATCCCATGTGTGCATCCAAATCCAAAATGGCCAAAAGAGAAGTCATTGTGATGAAGTCTCTTGCCTTCCTCTGTAAGGTTCCTGATCTCCATCAAGTGATAACAGGGATCTTTGGGTCAACTGAGTTCTTCAAGCCCTGCAGAGGCTAGCCCATAGGTGCTTGGGTTTTCTTATGACTGCAAATCACATAAAGAAACTATACCCGACAGTCAGTATGCCTCAAATTGGAAAAGCGGAACAGTATTAATGGCATGCCTCTTTGATCAGTCCTGGTTCACAGGAACGTTGTCCAGGAAACACTGACTTTAGACAAATGAAGGGCAAGGGAGCTTATTTTGACATTGTCTTCGGCTGTGTGCCTCATAAAAACTTCCAGTCAAGGTTATGATGAGTGACTATATGGAAGAAAATGAGGGCCATGTGGGAGTGTTTTGGTTTTAATTCTGGTCATTGGTGTGGCGGTTGGAAGAGATGACTGGGTCAACTGGGCTTGAACTCTGGTGTGTTTCCACGTACAGACTGAGTTTTGAAACTGATCTCAGAGAAGTATTGCCATGAATTGTGTTGGGATTTTAGGAGGCCACGCATGAGAGTCGCCCTTGGAACCTGAGATCTAGGACCAGGGTGGCTTTCCACAAAGAACTGGGAATCTCAGCCTGGATATCACATGATTTTATTCTGAAAGACTTGGCAGCCATAGTTGAGAGTCAAAAGACATAGGACCTCACATTGTAGACCTCAATGGTCCTGGCTTCAAGTGACCTTTGTCCACTCTTTGGAAAGCCTTGCCTGTGAGAGTTCTCTAGAATTTTTTTGAAATGAACTTTCTCAATATTTAATGGTTCCTGAATAATTGAAATCCACAGTGCATCCAACGTCGTCCTTGAAAAATGGCTAGATAAATAACACAAAATTTTTGAAATTTCCATGACCAGGTGGAACTGTAGAAACTTTCGATGTCCTGTTGCTTACCATGAGTGTACCAGACAGTGCCTTGATTGACAGGGTTTCATGAAATTTGTTTAGAACAGAGAAGCCAGTATTTTGGAGCCTGCTGAGTAGTGGGCCTAGAGCAGTGGTGGAGAGGTGTGTGATAAAACATCATGGTGGGGCCATTTGTATCTGCCATTGGCTTCCAAATGGCTTGTAACTGACAGAGTGCAGACATCAGACCCTTATATGTAAAAGCATCTTGTTATATGGCGTAGTTTCAGGGCAATGTTCAGAATCAGGTTGCTATGGACAAGCGGGCAATCTTTGAGAGATAGAAGCCTGGTTGGTGAATTTTCTTGCAGACCCTGACCCACCACACGTGACAGAACTACCTCAAGCACTGTTTCCCAGTTGAACTCCTTGTGTTTCGTGAAGCATGAACCAAAGTCCAAGTGCAGCAGCAAGAAACACCACGAAAAGTGGAGGATGACCAAATGGTTTCACAGTCCACACGGGGAGAAAATAAGCCCCCAGTGCCCACAGTTTACCTACAAATAGAGAATTCAGCACTGCTGCCTCGTGTTCATTGGAAAATGAGAAATGTTGTCCTCCAGGTCTCATAGATGCAGACACAGCTTTGAGGGTCTCACTACAAAGGAAGCTTAACTCCTGACAACAACCTATATTTCAGTGCCCAATTTCACTGGCAGTTTCTCAAGAAGTTTTAGGCAAGCAGAGCTTCATGTTTGTGGAGTGTGTACCCTGTCCTTACTTTTGGAAACTCCTATTCCACCTCCAAGTTTGTGCACTCCTGAGCATTTTCTATTCCAGAAATGTAATCACAGATTTTGTAACTCTTCTACTCTAATTGTGTCTCCCTTGGGGCGAAATTAATGACAAGGCATTGTTCTGGATGAGAGTCAGAAGATTAATTTTTCTATTTTCCATTTGAAATTCTGAATCCCTGACACTAACCCATATTCTACTAGACTCTGACTACTAATCCAAATATGATGGAAGAAAATAACCCAAACAGTACATAAATACTTGCAGTTCAGAGTTGGACTTGCCTTTTGCATGATAAAGGGTAGGTGTTATAAATCTATTCAATATTTAATTGAAATAGTTCTCCATGTGTTTTTAAAGTTAACAAATATGTGAATTACTGTCTCCCATTCTCTGGAGCTTATTCAGCACATGTATTTTTATATGCACAAATAGAATCCTACAAGGTATCACACGTACATCCTTGTGAGGTATATGACTTAGCAGATACAAAGTGTGAGAAGTGATCACTCCTCCTAAACGCTGTTGGAACTGAAAATTCAACCTATGGGTGAGCTTCCCAGTGGAACAACACTATACATAAACCCATGTTCACTAAAATGAATGTTTTTGCATCTTTATGATATATATTTCATGATGAATTTCGATTGGCATATATATTGCTACTTTTTAATGTCTGTGTTTGTGTGTGTGTGTGTGTGTGTGTGTGTGTGTGTGTATATATGTATATATATATATATATATATATGGAGAGTATATATATATATATATATATATATATATATATATATATATACTCTCCATATTTTTAAAAATATGAAATATGTGTGTCTTATATACACTCCCTAAATTCATTCATGTTCATGTATGTGGATTAATAATCAACTTTTCACAAGATTATTCTTAGAAATATTCATCCACCCGAAATACATATTTGTTTCCTAGTACTGAAAACTAACTTCAGTAAAAGGTGCATACAAATCCTAATATGTCTACTTTAACTGACCCAGTTTAACATCAATGCATGTAGGTTCCTATGGGACATGATGTGTATTTTGACATTAATTTTTATTCCACACTGGTACATTACTATTTCTTCAGTTTATGCAAATCTCAGTATATATATTTTATTCACTAGTTAGCAAATTTATAGGCATTTGTTTCACTTTCAATCACTTCCTGCTCCAGAACACATGTATTCCTCTATGTTTCTTGACTGGTCTATTCATGAGACTTTTTTCCAAATATATTATTTTCGATTTCCATAATCAATTTTGAACCAAAACTCACACACCCTTCATGATAAACCATAATCCTAAGATTATCGTTAGATATATAACTGGTTGGAATGAATGATTGCATATCAATATAAAATTTCTTATAAATTTTCTGATATTTATTCAATCCATTATTTAAAGTGGATCCAGTTATATTATTTATTCACAGTATGGTCTATTCATGCATTATGTCTATATTCATTGAAACAGGGTACACCTATTTGTACCCCCATACTAATTTGTAAGTCTTCAAAATATTGCTCGCAGAATTGGTGGAAGAAATACTCTTTTCACCTGATCTACATACACATTTTATTACAGAAATATTCTGGACACAAAAATCAAAGGTCACACTTACAATTGTACCAAAGCGTAAATGGAAAGTGAGCATGGATTACTAAAAACATCCATGTCCAGGTTGCCTAATGCTCTCAAATATCAATTCTATTTTTGACTACATATTTGTTTCTTCTTAAGATTATATATTCAACTTCAAACCTGTTGACAATGTCTAACCCTATCACACAATTTGTACTTTGCTTGATTTCCTAATGTCTCTATTGATATCTGCTTTCGTATATTTTTCCCCAGTTCATCATTGTGACTGACTCTTCACATGTGCTTACATTTACATACACTCTCTACCCGAAATCTTATTGCGAAAGAACTTTTGGTCCAAATCCTATACTCACTCTTCTTTCTAAACCTACCAACTACCTTCCTAATCCTACCGACTATCAGTTTTTGACTGGATGTTCTCTTCAACATTCAATATCCAAGGTACAAGGTACGATGCCAGTGTATATTGATTTATCTGAGACATCTGTGCTGCACATTACTCAAAGCTAAGTATCCCACTCAAGTCCCCAATGCCCTTCTGGGCTTCAAATCTTACCTAGATTTCTGCTTTCATACTTATGTTTCACATATATACTCTTGTAAATATCGCATTTTGCCAATACCATTATTCATCCCGCAGAATGATTTGTAACCCAAATTGAACATGTTATTAACCCTAACCATACACTGTTCCCTCAGTATAACTTACTTAAGAGCAGGGACAGTGTGGGTCTTACAATATAGGAATGTAGATGATCTTCCACCTGCTGAGAACATCAAAGATCCATGGAGAAATGATCCTTGCAGAAGATATAGGCAGCTATGTAGGACCTGAGAGAGCAATAGTCATCTTCCATGGCAAACAACCTGGTCAGGATTAATTGATAGTCTGAATCAGCCTCTCTCTTCTTAATGAAGAGAAGATGGACTGAACCAGGCCTCTGTGGAGAGCTGTTCCCTGGTGCCTATGGTTGATATACCATTCTAACTTCTGAATGTGTCACAGGATGTTGGGGCAGCCTCCATCTCATGGGAACCCTGGATGCAACTGTTAGCACAAAGTGGTTACCAAGGTAGTGACCATATTCAGTTCCTGAAAGAAGTGA
Organism: Callospermophilus lateralis; assembly: GCF_048772815.1. Taxonomy (NCBI): domain Eukaryota; kingdom Metazoa; phylum Chordata; class Mammalia; order Rodentia; family Sciuridae; genus Callospermophilus; species Callospermophilus lateralis. The sequence continues at coordinate 1,383,837 of NW_027513904.1, forward strand.
CCTCTCTTCACTTCCTTGGTGATGGAATTCTCTGAACCTGGGATCCAGGAAGGAAGGCACCCAGAGCCAGTCCCACTCCCAGTTCCAGTGGGCTAACTTGTTTGCTTTTCCCAAAGACATAGTCAGTCTTTCTTGGTACCTACTGATGTGAGGATGGAAAAATGCCAGCAGAGCTCTGATGAGGGGCCTTTCCTGAGAAAGCAGGTAGTGGCTCACCTTTGGCTCCTGACAACTTCACAGAGTTGGACAAGGAGACCAGATCTGAAACAGGACAGGCCATTTTGTGGGAACATAATATGGCCCACCAGTCAGAAGACACTCCAGATAGTCACAGACCTATTTGGGGGAAGTAAGTGCCTTTGCCGTTGTAGGTGTGAGTTTGTGGTTTTTTCTCATGTTCTGAGAATAGGTAGGAAAAGTGGTTTGTTTGGTTTGGAGTGGACTGTTTCTAGTAAGTCGTTTGACATGGTGAGTGTTTCTAGGTCTGTGTATCCCACTGTATCCGTGGTTGTAGACATTAGAAAACAGAATGCATCAATGGATGTGTTGTCTCTAGTTGAAAGCTTCCCCGCATTCATACTGCCCAATTAATGAATGGACTGCAGCTTGCCTTATGGATGGGCAACATCTACTATCTTCTAAAGTTCCTGTTTTCTTCGTGAATTCTGGCCACTCTCCAGAATAGGCTCATGGTTTTGTTTCCCAAATATGTAACACCACAAGATTCTGTGACATGGCCATGTGCTGGATTGCTGAAGGGAATGGGAGCATCTAAGAAAACTCAGATTTCAGTGTGACCAGTAAAGTCTCAGTGGAGAAACCCTTCTTTGGGCCATTTGCTTACTTCTATTTCTATTACCCTGAATGTCAGGAAGGTCTTTGCCTCAGGCCACCCCTTTGTGTAGCCTGAAGAAAACTGTTTTCATATGGAAATGTATAGACATCACCTGTGGCTCTTTGCTTATTTGATTTGGAATGAGATGTGTCTGAATCAGCCTCTTGTCCTTGTATGAGGTTGTGGCTTTGATTCTCAGCACCTGATGGATCTAAAGAAAGATCCCATGTGCTTCCAAAACTAAAATGGCCAAAAGAGCAGTCATTGTTGATGAATATTTTTGCCTTCTTGTTTTAGGTTCCTGACCTCCATAAAGTGAGAATAGGGATCCTTTGGGTCAAATGAGTTCTTGAAATCCCTGCAGAGGCTAGCCCATATTTGCTTGGGTTTTCTCATGACTCCAAATCACATAAAGAATCTATACCCTACAGCCAGTAGGCCTCAAATTGGAGAAGTGGAACACTTTAACAGCAGGAATATTTGATCATTCCTGGTTCACAGGAAGAGTGTCCAGGCCATCATGATTTTAGGCAAATGAGGGGCAAGTGAGCTTATTTGGGCTCATAGAAACCTCCAGCTAGAGGTTATGATGAGTGTCTACATGGAAGAAGATGATGGCCCTGTGGGAGTGTTTTGATTTTAATTGTGGTCATTTTTTGGCGGATGGAAGGGATGACTGGGTCCACCTGGGCTTGAACTCTGGTGTGATTCCCCTTAGAGACTGAGTTCTGAAACTGACCTCAGAGAAGTATTGCCATGAATTGTGTTGGGATTTTAGGAGGCCACGCATGAGACTCACTCTTGGAAACTGAGATCTAGGCCCAGGGTGGTTTCCACAGAGGCCTGAGAATCTCAGCCAGGATATCACATGATTTTATTCTGAAAGACTTAGCACCCATATTTGAGAGTCAAAACACACATGGACCTCACATTGTAGATGTCAGTTGGCCTGGCTTTAGGAGACCTTTTGGCAACTGTTTGAGAAGCATTGACTGTGAGAGTTCTCCAGAGCGTTCATTGTAATGAACTTTCTCAACACTTAATGGTTCCTGAATGAATTGAAACCCACAGTGCCTCTAACTTCATCCTTGAAAAATTTCAAGATAAATACCATGAAATTTTTGAAATTCCCATGACCAGGTGGCACTGCAGAAACTTTTGATGTCCTGTTGCTGATCATGTGTATACCAGACAGTGCCTTGTTTTTGACTGGGTTTCATTAAAATGGTGTAGAACAAGAGAAGCCAGTAATTTGGAGCCTGCTGAGTAGGGGGGCTAGAGCAGTGGTGGGCAGGTGTGTGATAAAACATCATGTTGGGGCCATGTGAATCTGCCATTGGCTTCCAAATTTTTTGTGACTGATATAGTGCAGACATCAGACCCTTATATGTAAAGGCATCTTGTTAAAGGGAGAGTTTTCAGGGCAATATTCAGAATCAGGTTGCTATGGTTATTGGGGCAAGCTATGTGGGATACAAGCCTGGTTGGTGCATTCTCCTGCAGACCCTGACCCACCACACGTGACAGAACTCCCTCCAGCACTGTATCTCAGATGAACTTTTTATGTTTTGTGAAGCAAATACCAAATTCCCAGTGCAGCAGCAAGAAATACCACGAAAAGTGGAGGATGACCAAATGGCTTCACAGTCCCCACTGGGAGACACTTAGCTTCCAATGGACACAGTTTAGCTACAAAGAGAGAATTGAGCACTGCTGCCTCATGTTCATTGAAATATAAGAAACCATGTCTTTCGGTTACATAGATGCAGACCCAGCTATGATGGTCTCACTACAAAGGAAGCTAAAGCTCATGACAACAACATATATTTCAAGTGCCCAACCTCAGAAGCCGTTTCCCAAGAATTCTTAGGCCAGCAGAGCTCCTTTTTGTGGAGTGTTTACCCTGTCCTTTACTTTTGGAAACTCCTCTACCACCTCCAAGGTTGTGAACTCCCGAGCATATTCCATTCCATATATGTATTCATAGATTTTCACACTTTTCTACTCTAATTGTGTTTTACTTGGGGCGTAGGTAATGTCAAGGCATTGTTCTGGATGTGAGTGGGAAGATTTTTGTGTAGCACATATTTACATACACATTGGATTCATTTTTCAATTTTCCATTTGAAATACTGAATCCCTGACACTAACCCATACCCTACTAGTCTCTGACTAATAATCCTAATATGATGGTGAAAAATAAGCCAAAAAGAGAAGAAACACAAGCAGTTCAGAGGACGCATTGTGTATTGTTGGAATTGCCTTTTGCATTATATAATGTAGGAGTTATAAGTCTAGTCAATTTTTTTGTTGAAATAGTTCTAAATGTGTTTTTAAAATTAGCAAATATGTGAATCCCTGTCTCCCTTTCTCTGTAGCCTATTCAGTACATGTATTTTTATATGCACATATAGAATTCTACCTGATATCACTCGTATACACTTGTGAGGTGGCTGAATTGGCAGATGCAAATTGAGAGAAGAGTTCACTCCTCCTAAACGCTGTTGGAACTGAAAATTCAACCTATGGGTGAGCTTCCTAGTTGAAAAACATTATACATGAATCCATGTTCAGTAAAATGAACATTTTTCGATCTGTGGATTATATACTTTTCATGATGAATTTCTATTGGCATATATGTTGCTACTTTTTTTTTTCTTTTATTGGTTGCTCAAAACATTACAAAGCTCTTGAATATCATATTTCATACATTAGATTCAAGTGGGTTATGAACTCCCATTTTTACTCCAAATACAGATTGCAGAATCACATTAGTTACACATCCATATTTTTACATAATGCCCTATTAGTTACTGTTGTATTCTGCTACCTTTCCTATACTCTACTATCCCCACTCCCCTCTCTTCCCATCTTCTCTCTCTACCATACCTACTGTAATTCATTTCTCTCCTTGTTTATTTTCCCACAACCTCTTATATGTAATTTTGTGTAACAATAAGTGTCTCTCTCCATTACCATGCAATTTCCCTCTTCTCTCCCTTTCCCTCCCACATCATGTTTCTGCTTAATGTTAATCTTTTCTTCATCCTCTTCCTCCCTGCTCTGTTCTTAGTTGCTCTCATTATATCAAAGAAGACATTTGGTAATTGTTTTTTAGGGATTGGCTAGATTCACTAAGCATAATCTGCTCAGTGCCATGCATTTCCCTGCAAATTCCATGATTTTGTCATTTTTTAGTGCTGCGTAATTCTCGATAGTATATAAAAGTCACATTTTTTTATCCATTCATCTATTGAAGGGCATCTGGGTTGGTTCCACAGTGTAGCAATTGTGAATTGTGCTGCTATGAAAATCCATGTGGCAGTATCCCTGTAGTACGCTCTTTTAAGGTCTTCAGGGAATAGTCCGAGAAGGGCAATAGCTTGGTCAAATAGTGCTTCCATTCCCAGCTTTCCCAGGAATCTCCATACTGCTTTCCAAATTGGCCACACCAGTTTCAGTCCCACCAGCAATGTACAAGAGTACCCTTTTCCCCACATCCTCGCCAGCACTTGTTGTTGTTTGACTTCATAATGGCTGCCAATCTCACTGGATTGAGATGGTATTTTAGGGTGGTTTTTATTTGCATTTCTCTTACTGCTAGAAATGGAGATCATTTTTTTCATGTACTTGTTAATTGATTCTATGTCCTCCTCTGAGAAGTTTCTGTTCAGGTCCTTGGCCCATTGGGTTATTGGTTATCTTATTGTCTAATTTTCTAAGTTCTTTGTATACTTTGTATACTCTGGATATTAGGGCTCCATGTGAAGAGTGAGGACTAAAAATTTGTTCCCATGATGTAAGCTCCATATTTACCTCTCTTATTGTTTCTCTTTCTGAGAAAAAATAATTCAGTTTAAGTAAGTCCCATTTGTTGATTCTTATTATTAACTCTTGTTCTATGGGTGTCCTATTAAGGAATTTGGAGCCTGATCACACAATATGTAGATCGGAACCAACTTTTTATTCTATCAGACGCAGAGACTCTGATTTGAATCTAGCTCCTTGATCCACATTGAGTTAACTTTGGTGCATGGCGAGAGGAGGGGATTCAGTTTCATTTTGTTGCATATGGATTTCCAGTTTACCCAACACCATTTGATGAAGATGCTATCCTTCCTCCATTGCAGGCCATTAGCTCCTTTATCAAATATAAGATAGTTGTAGTTTTTGGATTAGTCTCTGTGTCCTCCATTCTGTACCATTGGTCCACCCGCCTGTTTTGGTACCAGTACCATGCTGTTTTTATTATGATTGCTCTGTAATATAGTTTGAAATCTGGTATCGCTATACTGCCTGATTCACACTTCCTGCTTAGAATTGCTTTTGCTATTCTGGGTCTTTTATTTTTCCATTTGAATTTTATGATTGCTTTATCTATTTCTACAAAAAGTTTCTATGGGATTTTGATTGGCATTGCATTAAACCTATAGAGAACTTTTGGTAATATCACCATTTTGATGATGTTAGTTCTGCCTATCCATGAACACGGTATATTTTTCCATCTTCTAAGATCTTATTCTATTTCTCTTTTTAGGGTTCTGTAGTTTGCATTATATAAATCTTTCACCTCTTTTGTTAGGTTTATTCCCAAGTATTTAATTATTTGAGGAAATTGGGAATGCAGTGTTTTGACTCATTTTTGTTTCAGAAGTTTTGTCGCTGATATACAGAAATGCCTTTGATTTATTCATGTTGATTTTGTATCCTGCCACATTGCTGCATTCATTTATGAGTTCTAGTAGTTTTTTCTGTAGACCCTTTTGGGTCTTCTATGTATAGAATCATGTCATGTACAAATAGTGATAATTTAAGTTCTCCTTTTCCTATTTTTATGCCTTTAATGTCTTTCATCTCTCTAATTGCTCTGGCCAGTTTTTCGAGAACTATATTGAATAGAAGTGGTGATAGAGAACATCCCTGTCTTGTTCCAGATTTTAGAGGGAATGCCTTCAATTTTTCTCCATTCAGAATGATGCTAGCCTGAGGATTAACATAGATAGCTTTTACAATGTCGAGGTAAGTTCCTGTTATCCCTAGTTTTTAAAATGTTTTGAACATAAAGAAATGCTCTACTTTGTTGAATGGTTTTTCTGCGTCTATCGAGATGATCATATGGTTCTTATCTTTAAGTCTATTGATGTTGTGAATAACATTTATTGATTTCCATATATTGAACCCTCCTTGCATCCCAGGGATGAATCCAAGTTGATCATGGTGCACGATTTTTTTGATGTGCCTTTCTATCCAATTCGCCGGAATTTTAATGAGGATTTTTGCATCTAGGTTCATCAGAGATATTGGTCTGTAGTTTTCTTTCTTTGAGGTGTCTTTGTCTGGTTTCAGAATCAGGGTGATGTTGGCCTCATAGAATGAATTCGGCAGAGCTCCCAGTTTTTCTATTTCCTGAATAACTTGAGAAGTATTGGTATTAATTCTTCTTTAAAGGTTTTGTAAAACTCTGCTGTATACCCATCCGGTCCTGGGCTTTTCTTGGTTGGTAGTCTTTTGATTGCTTCTTCTACTTCATCCATTGATATTGGTCTGTTTAAATTGTGTGTTTCCTCCTGACTCAGTCTGGGCAAATCATATGACTTAAGAAATTTATTGATGTCTTCACTATTTTCTATTTTATTGGAATACAGGTTTTCAAAATAATTTCTAATTTTCTTCTGTATTTATGTAGCATCTGTTGTAATATTGCCTTTTTCATCCCGTATGTTAGTAATTTGATTTCTCTCTCTTCTTCTCTTCGTTAGCATGGCTAAGGGTCTGTCTATCTTATTTATCTTTTTGAAGAACCCCTTTTAGTTTTGTTAATTTTTTCAATAGTTTCTTTTGTTTCAATTTCGCTATGATTTTAATTATTTCTTGCCTTCTGCTACATTTGCTGTTGTTTTGCTCTTCCTTTTCTAAGGCTTTGAGATGAAGTGTGAGCTCATTTATTTGTTTTTCTTTTCTATTTTGAGGAATGACCTCTAGGCGATGAATTTACCCCTTAAAACTTCTTTTCATTGTACCCCATAGAATCTGATATGTTGTGTCTGTATTTTCATTTATCTCTAAGAATTTTTTGATTTCCTCCTTTATGTCTTCTGTAACCCATTGATCATTCAGTAACATATTCTTCATTTTGGATGTGATGTATGATTTTTTCTTCCTTCTTTTATCATTGGTTTCCAGTTTCATTCCATTATGATCACAAAAAATTCATGGTATTATCTCCACCCCTTTATATTTACTGAGGGTTGCCCTATGGCATAACATATCGTCTATTTTTGAGAAGGATCCATGTGCTGCTGAGAAAAAAGTATATCCACTTGATGATGGTTGATATATTCTATATATGTCAGTTAAGTCTAGGGTATTGATTGCGAGATTGAGTTCTATAGTTTCTTTTTTCAACTTTTGTTTGGAGGATCTGTCCAATGGTGAGAGAGGTGAGTTGAAGTCACCCATAATTATTGTATTGTGGTCTATTTGATTCTTTAACGTGAGGAGAATTTGTTTTATGAACATCGCAGCACCATTATTTGCTGCATGAATATTGATAATTGTTATGTCTTGTCGGTGAATGGTTCATTTTAGCAGTATATAATGTCCTTCTTTATCCCTTTTGATTAAATTAGTCTTGAGGTCGATTTTATTCGATAGGAGGATGGCCACCCCTGCTTGCTTACGAGGACCGTGTGCATGGTATAAATTTTCCCAATCTTTCACCTTCAGCCTGTGTATGTCTTTTCCATTCAGATGTGTCCCCTGGAGGCAATATATTGTTGGATTTTTTTTTTATTTCAAGTTACAAGCCTATGTCACTTTATTCGAGAGTTTAAGCCATTTACTTTTAGAGTTACTAATGATATATGGTTTGTACTGCCACCCATGTTTGCTTATATCTTTTTTTTAAATTAGTTTGTTTCTCCATGATTAGCTTTTCCCCCGCCCTCTGTCATTACTGAGGCACTTCTCACTCATGGTTTTCGTTGTTGATTTTCATTTCTTCCTCGTGTAGTGTTTTGCTCAAGATGCTTTGCAATGCTGGTTATCTGGCTGCAAATTCTTTTAGGTTTTGTTTATCATGAAATATTTTTATCTCGTTGTCTTACCTTAAGCTTAATTTTGCTGGATACATAATTCTTGGTTGACATCCATTGTCTTTCAGTGTTTGAAGTACGTTGTTCCAGGATCTTCTCACTTCCAGCATCTATGATGAAAAATCCATTGTTAACCTTTTTGGTTTACCCCTGATTGTAATGATTCTAATCTGCCTCCTTTCTCTGGTAGCTTTTAATATTTTCTCTTTGTTCTGTATATTGGATATCTTCATAACAATGTTTCTTGGCATTGGTCTACTGTGATTTTGTGTGCTCGATGTCCTGTAAGCATCTACAATTTGTTTATCCCTTTCCATTTTTATTTCTGGAAAGTTTTCTGTAATATTTCATTCAGCAGATTTCTCATTCCCTTGGTTTGAATCTCTGTACCTTCCTCTATCCATATGACTCATTAGTTTTTTTTTTTTATGTTATTCCATATCTCTTGAATGTTTTCTCATAATTTTTTACAGCATTTCTTTGTTGGCTAGACTTTTTTCAAGATGATATATTTTGTCTTCATTCTGTCTTCTACTTGCTCTACACTGTTAGTGATACTCTCAATTGAATTTTTAATTTGGTTTATCATTTCCTTCATTTCTAGAATTATTGTTTGATTTTTCTAATAATCTCTATCTCCTGATAAAGATGCTTAATTTCTTATTTTATCTGTTTATGTAATTCATTTTCAATGCGTTCTATCACTGTTTGTTTTTGCTGTCTCGTATCCTCTTTAAGGTTCCATTCCATCTGTCTAAGGTATTCCTTGAGTTCTTTATATGACCATTTTTCTGATGACTCTAGGTGCTCTTGAATATTTAGGCTGTCCTTCATTGTTCGTACTCCTTTTCTTCCTTGCTTTTTTATGCTTCTCATGTTACTTCTCGTTCTGTTTGACTACTGAGTTACTGCTTACTCTTATAAATTTATTTGATGCTTGAGAGGAAAGATATTAGAAGGGAAGGGAGAAGTCACTAAAGAGAATGAGAGTAGGCAGGTAGAATTCAAGTAAGGGGGAATAAAAAAATTGAAATGAAATGAAAAGACAAAAAAAATAGAAAATAAAGAAAGAAAATTTTAAGTAATAATGATGATTAAAAAATTGAAAATTAAAATTTAAAATAATAATATTAATAATAATAATAATAAAATAAAAGAAATTAAAAAAATAAAAACATTTAAAAAAGTTAATGAACAACAACAACAAAAATGAAAATGAAAGAAAAAGAAAAAAATACAAATAAAAAAATAGTAATAATACATGCAGTCCTAGAGTTCAATTAACTTCTCTTCCAGTAGGTGGAGCTGTGCGCACTGGGCCAAGCTTCTCTTCTCAATAAGTGGGAACCAATCACTGTGCAGCAGCTCTTCCTCCCAGACTGGGCGGGTCTCCAACCCTGAGTGCCTAGGGCCTTCTCTTGTGCTTCCTCAAGCCAGGCCCCACTCACCTGTGACGCTCACCACAATACTGGTTACAAGCCAGGCCTCTGCTCCTGGTAGCCCTGTTTCCATGAACGGCTGGGCACACTCTCCTTAATTGCCTCCCTCAGACCCTAAGTTTGTAGAGCTTGGGGCTGAGAAACCCCAGCGAATTTGCTTGCCCTTCGGGAGCCATGGCCCCGGTAGGTGGTGTAAGAGACCTCAATTGTCAGCACTGGTGGGAGCGGTAGCCGGCAATTACACGCCTCGAGTCCCGAGCCAATCCTGATTCCCTAGGTCTGGGTATTGCGCTCCTTTGAGAGCTGGGAGGGGCCATTACGGCAGAGGTGGGAAGGGCCCTTGAGGTTTCCCTGCGGTGTTGAGAGTGATGGCAATGGGATAACATACTTGTCGCACTGGTTTCAATGAAGTTATCTCCTCCGACTGTGACGTCAGTTCGCTGCCATGGTGGTATACCATTAAAATGGTGACCGTTCGTTCCCTTTGCTGGGTGACCAATGCAACAGCTGGGTCCTGACTATCTCTCCCAAGCCCCATTTCAATCCTGTGGCCACTGCCTATGAAGGCTCAGTTGGCTTTTAACTCTGTCAATTCCGAAAGCCCGACCAATTATTTCAGCGGGAATGTTAGTGCTGAGTCACAAAAACCAGATGAATCTAAGCTTGAATGCAGCCAATCCGGGCTTTGTGTGTGTTCTGAGGGGCCCAGACTGTTCGCCCCAGATTCACAACAGGTCAATATTGCCTAGTGATTCTGAGCAAAGAGCATTTAGACAGTTTACGACTCCCTATGCCCGCACAGCTGAAGAGATCAGAGACTTGAATTCTCCATGCCTGCCTTCATAATGGATCTCCTGTATTGCTACTTTTTAATATCTGTGCATTTGCGTGTGTGTGTGTGTATATATATATATATATATATATATATATATATATACTCTTTAGATTTTTCAAAATATGAAATATATGTGTCTTATTATGCACGCCCCTAAATACATTCATATTCATATCTGTGGATTTATAATCAACTTTCAACAAGATTATTTTCAGAAATAATCATCCACCTGAAATACATATTGTTTCCTAGTACTGAAAACTAAATTCAGTGAATGGTGCATACAAACCCTAATATTTCTACAGTTACTTAGCCAGTTTAAAATGAATGCAAGTAGATTCCTAGGGGACATGATGTGTATTTTGACTTTCATTTTTATTCAACACTTGTACGTTACTATGTCTTCAGTTCATGCACATGATGGGATATATATTTCAGTCACAAATTAGAAAATTTATAGGCATTTGTTTCACCATCAATCATTTCCTGATTCAGAACACATGTATTCCTCCATGTTTCTTGACTGGTCTTTTCATGAGACTTCTTTCCAAACATATTATTTTTGTTTAACATCATCACGTGTAAAGCAAAACTCAAACACCATTCATCATAAACCATAATCCTAATATTACCATTAGAAATATAACTGGTTGGAATGAATGATTGTATATCAATATAAGATTTCTTGTATATTTTCACATATCAATTCAATCCATTATTTAAAGTGGAATCAGTTACGTTATTTATTCATAGTATGGTCTATTCATGCATTATCTCTATATTAATAGACACAGGGTACACCTCTTTGTACCCCTAATACTAATGTATACGTCTTCAAAATATTGCTCCCAGAAATGGTGAAAGAAATACTCATGCCACCTGATCTACATATACATTTTATCACAGTAATATTCTGAACAAAAAAAAAAAAAAACCATAAAAATGTCACACTTATGATTGTACCAAAGCCTAAAAGGAAAGTGAACGTGGATAACTAATAACATCCATGTCCAGGTTGCCTAATGCTCTCAAATGTCATTCCCATTTGTGACGAGATATTTGTTTTTTCCTATGATTATGTATTCAAACTCAACCCTGTTGAAAATGTCTAATCCTATCACTCACTTTATACTTTGCCTGATTTTGTAATGTCTCTATTGACACCTGCTTTCCTACATATTTTCCCCAGTTCATCATTGTGACTGACTCTTCACATGTGCTGACATTTCCATTCACTCTCTAAACGAAACCCTATTGCTAAAGAAGCTTTTTATTCCAAATCATATACTCACTCTTCTTCCTAAACCTACTGACTATCTTCCTAATCCTACTGACTATCCCTTTTTGACTGGATGTTCTCTTCTACATTCAATCATCCAAGGTACAAGGTCCTATGTCACTGTATTTCGATTTAACTGAGACAACTGTACAGAACATAATTCAACACTAAGTATCCAAATAAAGGGCCCAATGCCCTTCTGGGCTTCAAATATTTCTTAGATTCCCGTTTTCATACATATATTTCACGTATATATTCTTATAAATATCGCAGGTTCCCAATCTCATTATTCTTCCTGCAGAATGATTCCTAACCCAAATCGAACATATTATTAACCGTAACCATACACTCACTTTGCAGGAGAGCAATAACAGTGTGGGTATTAAACTACAGGAATCTAGGGGATCTTCACCTGCTGAGAAACTCAAATGTTCATGCAGAAATGATCCCTGGTGAATATGAAGGCAGCTATGAAGTACCTCAGAAAGCAAAAGTCATCTTCCATGGCAATCATCCTGGTCAGGATGGAGGGTTGTGTCTGAATCAGTCTCTCTCTTCTTAATGTATAGAACATGGACCAAACCAGTCCTGTGTGGAAGCTGTTCCCGGGTGCTTATGGTTGATATAACATTCTAACTAGAGAAAGTGTCCCATGAAAATCAGGACAGCCTCCACCTCATGATACTTTTGGAAGCAACTGTTAGGACAAAGTGGTTGCCAAGGCAGTGACATCATTCATATCCTGAAGGAAGTGATCTCACCTCACTTCCTTGGTGATGGAACTCTCTGAACTTGAAATCCAGGAAGTCAGGCACCAAGAGACAGTCCCTGTCCTAGTCCCAGTGGTCTGACATGTTTGGATTTACCAAGGACAGAGTCAGTCTTTCTTGGTACCTACAGATGTGAGGATGGCCAAATGCCAGGAAACCTCTGAAGAGGGGCTTTTCCTGAGAAAGCAGGTAGTGTCTCACCGCTGGCTCTTGAGAACTTCACAGAGTTGGCCAAGCAGACATGATCTGAGACAGGAGAGGTCATTTTGGAAGAACATAGAATGGCCCACCAGTCAGACGACACTCCAGGGAGTCACAGACCTACTAGGGGGAAGGAGGTGCCTTTTTGGGTGTGGGTGTGAGTTTGTGGTTTTGTCTCATGTTCTGAGAATAGGTAGGAAAGGCGGTTTGTTTGGTATGGAGTGGAATATTTCTATTAAGTCCTTTGACAAGGCGAGTGTTTCTATGTGTGTGTATCCCACTGAGTCCATTGTTGTAGACATTAGAAAAGACAATGCATCAATGGATGTGTCCTGTCTAGTAGAAAGCTTCCCAGCATTCATCCTGCCCAATTCATGAGTGGACGCTGGCTTGCCTTATGGATGGGCAACACCTACAAGCTTCCTAATTTCCTGTTTTCTTTCTCAATTCTGGCCACTCTCCAGAATAGTATCGTGGTTTTGTGTCCAAGATTTGTACCTCCAAGATCTGTGACATGGCTATGTACTGGATAGCTGAAAGAAATGGCTAGCATCTCAGAAATCTCAAATATCTGTTGACCAGGAAAGTCTCAGTGGAGAAACCCCTCTTTGTTCCTTTTGCTTACCTATTGTTCTGTTGAATGTCAGGAAGTTTTTTGCCTCAAGCCACCACTTTGTGAACCCTGAAGAAAACAGTTTTCAAATGGAAATGAATGGGAATCACCTGTGACTCTTTGCTTAATTGCTTAGGATTGGGATATGTCTGAATCAGCCTGTTGGCCCTGTGTGAGGCTGTGGCTTAGATTCTCAGCACCTGATGGATCTAAAGATAGATCCCATGCATGCATCCAAAACCAAAATGTCAAAAAGATCAGATATTGTTGATGAACTCTCTTGCCTTCCTCTGGTAGGTTCCTGATATCCATCAAGTGAGAATAGGGATCCTTTGGGTCAAATGAGTTCTTCAAAGCCCTGCAGAGGCTAGGCCATAGGTGTTTGATTTTCATGACTCCAATTCACTTAAAGAATCTAAACCCCAAAGCTAGAAGGCCTCAAGTTGGAGAAGCCAAGCAATATTAAAGGCAGGCCTATTTGATCACTACTGGTTCACAGGAAGAGAGTCCAGGCCACCCTGACTTTAGGCAAATGAGGGGCACGGAGCTTAGTTTGGACACTGTCATGGGCTGCGTCCCTTATGGAAACCTCCAGCCAGAGAATATGATGAGTGTCTATATGGAAGAAGATGAGGGCCATGTGAGAGTGTTTGGTTTAAATTGTGGATATTTGTCTGGCGGTTGGAAGAGATCTCTGGGTCCACCTAGGCTTGCACTTTGGTGTGATTCCCCTTAGAGACTGAGTTCTTTTACTGATCTCAGAGAATTATTGCCAGGAATTGTGTTGAAATTTTAGATGGCCATGCATGAGAGTTGCCCTTGGAAAGTGACATCTAGGACCAAGTTGACTTTCCACAGAGCACAGGGAATCTCAGCCAGGATATCACATGATATTATTCTTAAAGACTTGGCAGCCATATTTGAGAGTCGAAACACACATAGACCATACATTGTAGACCTCAAGGGGCCTGGCTTAATCTGACTTTTCGCCACTTTTGGAAGCCTTGCCTGTAAGAATTCTCCAGAGTTTTCATTGAAATGAGCTTCCTCACCATTTAATGGTTTCTGAGTGAATTAAAATTCACAGTGCCTCCAACTTCATCCTTGAAAAATGGCTATATCAATACCATGAAATTTTTGAAATTCCCATGACCGGGTAGCACTGGAGAATATTTGGATGTCCTGTTGCTGATCATGAGTATACAAGACAGTGCCTTGATTGACTGGGTTTTATGAAAATGGTGTTGAACAGAGATGCCAGTAAGTTGGATCCTGCTGAGTAGTTGTACTAGAGTAGTGGTTGGCAGGTGTGTAATAAAACATCTGTGGTGGGGGCATTTGGATCTGCCATTGGCTTCCAAATGGATTGTGACTGACATTTTGCAGCCAGTAGACCCTTATATGTAAAAGCATATTGTTATATGGAGAGGTTTTAGGGCAATGTTCAGAATCAGGTTGCTATGGTCAATGGGGCAAGCTATGTGGGATAGAAGCCTGGTTGGTGCATTCTCCTGACGAACCTGACCCACCACACTTGACAGAAGTTACTTCAGCACTGTGTCCCATTTGAAATCCTTGTATTTCATGAAGCAAACACCAATCTCCCAGTGCAGCAGCAAGAAATACCACGAATAGTGGAGGATGACCAAATGGAATTACAGTCCACAAGGGGAGACACTTAGACCCCAGTGGCCACAGGTTACCTACAAATAGAAAATTCAGCACTGCTGCCTCATGTTCATTGGAAAATAAGAATCCATGTCATCCAGATCACATAGATGAAGACTCAGCTATGATGGTCTCACAACAAATGAAGCTAATGCTCCTGACAACAGCATATATTTCATTGCCCAACCTCAGAGGCAGTTTCTCCACATGTTAGGCTGGCAGAACTTCATGTTTGTGGAGTTTTTACCCTGTCCCTTACTTTTGGAAACTCCTCTACCACCTGCAAATTTGTGAACTCCTGAGCATTTTTCATTACACATATGTATTCACAGATTTTCTAACTCTTCTCCTCTAATTGTGTCTTATGTGGGGCGAAGGTAATGTCAAGGCATTGTGCTGAATGGGGGTGGGAAGATTTTTGTGTAGCACATATTTGCATACACATTTGATACATTTTCCAATTTTCCATTCGAAATACTGAATCCCTGACACTAACACATACCCTATTAGACTTTGACTTTTAATCCTAATATGGTGGAGAAAAATAACCCAAACAGAATAGAAATACAAGAGGTTCACAGGACGCATGGTGTATAGTTGGACTTGCCTTTCGTATGATAAATGGTAGGTGTTATAAATCTAGCGAATTTTAATTGAAATAGTTCTCCATGTGTTTTAAAAGTTAACAAACATGTGAATAACTGTCTCCCTTTCTCTGTAGCCTATTCATCACATGTATTTTTATATGCACATATAGAATTCTACCTGGTATCACTCGTACATTTTGTGAGGTGGCTGGCTTGGCAGATGCAAATTGTGAGAAGAGATCACTCCTACTAAATGCTGTTGGAACTGAAAATTCAACATATGAGTGAGCTTCTTATTTGAACAACATAAATCCATGTTCATTAAAATGAATATTTTTGGATCTGTGGATGATATATTACTTCGTGGTGAATTTCGATTGGCATACATAATGCTACTTTTTAATGTCTGTGTGTGTATGTGTGTGTGTGTGTATATATATATATATATATATATATATATATATATATATATATTCACTCTCCAGATTTTTCAAAATATGAAGTATATTTTTCTTATTATACACTCCCTAAATTCACTCATATTCATGTATTTGGATTAATAATCAAGTTTTCACAAGAATATTCTCAGAATTATTCATCCACCAGAAATACATATTTGTTTCTTAGTACTGAAAACTAACTTTGGGGGATCATATGATGGTGGTGAAGGGAGTGCATCACCCCCATGTACCGCGTCACTGTGCGGGAGAATGACGAGTTATAATGGCTAAAACCTATCTTGTTAGAAATTTCCAGCAAAATTGGGGTGCTCCAAAACCTAGTCGACATATTTCCATCTCACGAGGATCAGCTACGCGGGCTCAAACACGAGTGATTTGTCCGCATTGAGGGTCATGCTGCTTATTCAGGAAATCGGTCTGCGGCTAGAGTCTGTGGCGTGCACTGGGAAACGAAGAGATAGCAATGCAAATACACAGCGGTGTGGATTCTGTGGGCTCCTGACAGGTATGCAATCACTGTGCTAAGTGCTGAATTCTGGGTTTGAGACGGGAAAGGATGCGGTCCAATTCGGTTCTCCACACCGGTCAGACCACAGAGGAAGCCAGCGGCCACCATCTTGGAGAGCTGATGTCACCATCCCTGTTTTCGACTGATCGAAGCTCATTCACCTATAGAACAGGTAATTTCAGGATGCCATTCACCTTTGTGTCACAGACAAATTACTCAGGCTTCAGTGCCAAAGAACCTGCAGAAACTCCGTCTTGGAGCCTGCTCCTATTAGAACATACACCAAGCCCAGAGCGGCCGAATTCCGCCTCTCGGAACTGATCTGGCCCAGGGCTAAAGAACCCGCGGAAACTGCTTCTCGTTCCGGGTCTTGCTGAATACTGTGGAGGTAAATATCAACCGAGCCTTCATAGGCAGTGGCAACAGGATTGAGACGCGGCTTGTGAGGGCCGGTCAGGACTCACCCATTGCTTTGGTCACCCAGAAAAGGGAACAAAATGCTGCCTTTCACATGGGATACCAACATGACAAATTTCTGATGTCATCAGAAAGCAGCAGAGGAGATAACTTCATTGATACCAGCAGTGACAGAAACAGTTGGTCTCCTGGTGAAGAAAGTGAGTCACAAACACCCGGGTCTCTCTCACTTTGTCATCAAGCCAGAGGGGCAGAGCAGAGCAGCTGCCCGCACCTGGAACAGACCCAGTGACACACCTGCATGGTAGTCACGTCAACCCAATTGGAGTAGAGGCAGAACAGAGCTGCTACCCGGGCCCAGAACAGGCCCAGCGACCCACAGGTGTGGTAGTCACGTCAACCCAATTGGAGTTGTTGCAGAGCAGAGCCTTCTCCTGTGCCTAGTGCAATCCCAGTGAGTCACCGGCATGGTAGTCACATTACCCCAATAGGAGTAGGGGCAGAGCAGAGCCTTTGCCCATGCCCAGAACAGGCCCAGCAACCTGCAGGCATGGTAGTCACGACACACCAATTGGAGTAGGGGCAGAGCAGAGCCACCACCCGCGCCTGCAAGGTAGCAGACCTGCACCTGACCAGAAGAAGAGGCCCAGCGGCCTGCTGGCGCGGCAGACACTTTACCCCATTTGGAGTAGGGGCAGAACAGATCTGTAGCCCGTGCTCACAAGGTATCCTGACCTGCGACCAACCGGCAGACCAGGCCCAGCGGCCCACTGGCGTGGTAGTCACGTCACCCCAAATGGGGTAGGGGTAGAGCAGAGCCGCCGCCCACGCAAGCAAGGTAGGCAGACCTGCGACTGATCGGCAGAACACCGCAGGGGTCCACGGGCGTGGTAGACACGTCACACCAATTGGAGGAGGGGCAGAGGAGAGCAGCCTCCTGCGCCTGCATGGTAAGCAGACCTGCGACCGATCAGAATAACAGGCCTTGCGGCCCATCAGCGTGGTAGATATATCACCCCAATTGGTGGAACAGCACAGCCACCCCTGCCCCTGCAATGAAGACTTTTCAAATATACAAGAGCAATATAAATATATAGGGGGAAAATTTCAAAATCACAACAGTTTCACCAAGCAGAAAGAAACGCGAGCAGTATGAAAAGAAAAGGAAAAAAGAACCACAAGCAATGCAGGTCAACACAACTTTAGAAGAGGTAATAGCTGCAGCAGATGGAATGTCAGATAAAGAACTCAGGATATACATTCTTCAGATGATCTGAAGTCTCAAGGAAGACATTAGACAGCAAAATCAGACAATGAAAGATCACTTCAACAATGAATTACATAAACAAACCAAGAAGCAAAAGATCAACTATACAGGGAGATAGAGGTTGTAAAAAATAACAAACAGAAATCCTAGAAATGCAGGAAGCAATAAACCATCTTAAAAACTCAATTGAGAATACTACCATCAAAGTAGAACACTTATAAGATAGAATATCAGACAATGAAGACAAAGTATTTCAACTTGAAAAGAACATAGACAGCTCAGCCAAACTGTTAAGAAACCATGAACAGAACATCCAAGAAATATGGGATAAAATAAAGAGACCAAACTTAAGAGTCATTGGGATACAGGAAGGTATAGAGGTCCAAACCAAAGGAATGAGCAATCTATTCAATGAAATAATATGAGAAAACTTCCCAGACTTGAAGAATGAGACAGACTCCCACATTCTAAAAGCCTACAGGACGACGAATGTGAAAAATCATAAGAGATCCACACCTAGACACATTATAATGAAGATGCCCAACATACAGAATAAGGAGAGAATTTTAAAATCTACAAGAGAAAGGAAGCAGATTACATTTAGGGGTAAACCAATCAGGATAACAGCTGATCTTTCAACAAAGACTCTGAAAGCTAGAAGATCCTGGAATGACATTTTTCAATCACAGAAAGAAAATGGGTTCCAACCATGTACTGTGTATCCAGCAAAATTAAGCTTCAGGATGGAAGATGAAATTAAAACTTTCCACGATAAACAAAAGTTAAAAGAATTTGTAGCTAGAAAACCATCTCTTCAAAACATCCTTGGCAAAATATTACAGGAAGAGTAATTGGAAAATAATGAAAACCAACAGTGGGAGGTAGGACATTAAAGGGGGGAAATAATCAAAGAGGAAAACAATCCATGTTTAATAACATAAATAAACAAATATGGCTGGAAGAACAACCCTTATCTCAATAATAACTGTAAATGTTAATGGCTTAAACTCACCAATTAACAGACACAGGCCAGTAGAATGGATCACAAAACAAGACCCAATAATATGCTGCCTACCGGAGACGCATTTGATAAGAAAAAGACATACATACACTGAAGGTGAAAGTTTGGAAAAAATCATATCACTCATATGGACTTCGGAAAAAAGCAGGAGTGTCCATACTCATATCAAATAAAATAGATTTCAAGCCAAAGTTAATCAAAAGGGATAAAGAGGGACACTACATACTGTTCAAGAGAACCATACACCAGCAAGACATAACAATCATAAATATGTATGCCCCAAACAATGGTGCAGCTATGTTCATCAAACAAACTTTTCTCAAGTTCAAGAGTCTAATAGACCACCATACAATAATCATGGGAGACTTCAACACAGCTCTCTCACCACTGGACAGGACTTCCAAACAAAAGTTGAAATAGGAAACTATAGAACTCAATAACACAATTAATAACCTAGACTTAATTGACATATATAGAATATACGACCCAACATCAAGCAGTTACATTTTTCCTCAGCAGCACATGGATCCTTCTCAAAAATAGATCATATATTATGTCACAGGGCAACTCTTAGACAAATTAAAGGAGTAGAGATAATACCATGCATCTTATCTTATCATAATGGAATGAAACTAAAAATCAATGATAAAAGAAGGAAGGAAAAACCATGCATCATTTGGAGAATGAACAATAGGTTACTGAATGATCAATGGGTTATAGAAGACATCAAGGAGGAAAATAAAAAATTCTTAGAGAAAAATGAAAACACAGACACAATATATCGGAATCTATGGGACACATTGAAAGCAGTTCTAAGAGGAAAATTCATTGCTTGGAGTTCATTCCTTAGAAAAAGAAAAAAACAACAAATAAATGATCTCATACTTCATCTCAAAATCTTAGAAAAACAAGAGCAAACAACAGCAAAAGAAGTAGAAGGAAAGAAATAATTAAAATCAGAGCAGAAATCAATGAAATCGAAACAAAAGAAACAATTGAAAAAATTGACAAAACTAAAAGTTGGTTCGTTGAAAAAATAAATAAAATGGACAGACCCCTAGCCATGCTAATGAAGAGGAGAGAGAACTGAAATTACTATCATATGGGATGAAAAAGGCAATATCACAACAGATATTTCAGAAATACAGAAGATAATCAGAAATTACTTTGAATCCTTATACTCCAAAATAATAGAAGATAGTGAAGGCATCGAAATATTTCTTAAGTCATATGATCTGACCAGAGTGAGTTAGGAGGATATAGACAACCTAAACATACCAATATCAATTGAGGAAATAAAAGAAACCATCCAAAGACTACCAACTAAGAAAATCCCAGGACCGTATGGGTATACATCAGACTTTTACAAAACCTTTAAATATGAACTAATACCAATACTTTTCAAGCTATTTCAGAAAATTGAAAAAGAGGGAGATCTTCCAAATTCATTCTACGAGGCCAATATCACTCTGATTCCTTCACCAGATAGACACTTCAAAGAAAGAAGACTAAAGACCGATATCTCTAATGAACCTAAATGCAAAAATCTTAAATTAAATTCTGGAGAATCAGATACAAAAACATATCAAAAAAATGTGGACCATGATCAAGTAGGATTCATCCCTGGGATGCAAGGAGGGTTCAATATACGAAAATCAATAAGTGTTATTCACCACATCAATAGACTTAAAAATAAAAACCATATTATCATCTAGATAGATGCAGAAAAAGCATTCGACAAAGTACAGCATCCCTTTATGTTCAAAACTCTCGAAAAACTAGGAATAACAGGAACATTCCTCAATATTGTAAAAACAATCTATGCTAAACCGCAGGCTAGCGTCATTCTTAATGGAGAAAAATTGAAGACATTCCCTCCAAAATCTGGAACAAGACAGGAATGCCCGCTCTCACCACTTCTGTTCAATATAGTTCTCAAAAGACTGGCCAGAGCAATTAGACAGATGAAAGAAATTAAAGGCATATAAATAGGAAAAGAATAACTTAAATTATCACTATTGCAGATGACATGATTCTATACCTAGCAGACCCAAAAGGGTCTACAAAGAAACTAATAGAGCTAATAAATGAATTCAGCAAAGTGGCAGGATATAAAATCAACACGCATAAATCAAATGCATTCCTGTATATCAGCGACAAATCCTCTGAAATGGAAATGAGGACAACCACTCCATTCACAATATCCTAAAAAAAAAAATGGGAATCAACCTAACAAAAGAGGTGAAAGTCTTATACAATGAAAACTACAGAACCCTAAAGAGAGAAATAGAAGAAGATCTTAGAAGATGTAAAAATATACCCTGTTCATGGATAGGCAGAACTAACATCATCAAAATGGTGATATTACCAAAAGTTCTCTATAGGGTTAATCCAATGCCAATCAAAATCCCAAAGGCTTTTCTTGTAGAAATAGAGAAAGCAATCATGAAATTCATATGAAAAAATAAAAGACCCAGAATTGCAAAACAATGCTAAGCAGGAAGTGTGAATCAGGTGGTATAGCGATACCAGACTTCAAACTATACTACAGAGCAATAGTAACAAAAATAGCATGGTACTGGTACCGAAAAAGGCAGGTGGACCAATGGTACACAATAGAGGACACAGAAACCAATCCACAAAACTACAACTATCTTATATTTGATAAAGGGGCTAAAAGCATGCAATGGAGGAAGGATAGCATCTTCAACAAATGGTGTTGGGAAAACTGAAAATCCATATGTAACAAAATGAAACTGAATCCCTTTCTCTCGCCATGCACAAAAGTTAACTCAAAATGGATCAAGGAGCTTGATATCAAATCAGAGACACACTGTCTGATAGAAGAAAAATTTGGTTACGATGTACATACTGTGGGGTCGGGCTACAGATTCCTCAATAGGACACCCATAGTACAAGAGTTAATAACTAGAATCAACAAATGGGACTTACTCAACTAAAAAATTTTTTCTCAGCAAAAGAAACAATAAGAGAGGTAAATATGGAGCCTACATCCTGGGAAGAAATCTTTACTACTCACACTTCAGAGAGAGCCCTAATATCCAGAGTATACAAAGAACTCAAAAAATTAGACAATAAGATAACAAATAACCCAATCAACAAATGGTCCAAGGACCTCAACAGACACTTCTCAGATGAGGACATACAATCAATCAATAAGTACATGAAAAAATGCTCACCATCTCCAGCAGTCAGAGAAATGCAAATTAAAACCACCCTAAGATACCATCTCACTCCAGTAAGATTGGCAGCCATTATAAAGTCAAACAACAAGAAGTGCTGGCAAGGATGTGGGAAAAGAGGTACACTTGTACATTGCAGGTGGGACTGCAAATTGGTGAAGCCAATTGGGAAAGCAGTATGGAGATTTCTTGGAAAGCTGGAAATGGAAGCACCATTTGACCCAGCTATTCCCCTTCTTGGTCTATTCACTAAAGACCTAAAAAGAGCATGCTACAGGGACACTGCTACATCGATGTTCATAGCAGCACAATTCACAACAGCAAGACTGTGGAACCAACTTAGATGCCCTTCAATAGAATAATGGATAAAAAAATGTGGCATTAACACACAATGGATTATTACTCTGCATTGAAAAATGAAAAAATCACAGAATTTGCAGGAAAATGGATGGCATTAGACTGGATTATGCTAAGTGAAGCTACACAATTCCTGTAAAACAAATGCCAAATGTCATCTTTGATATAAGGAGAGTAACTAAGAACAGATAGGGACAAAGAGCATGACAAGATGATTAACATTAAACAGGGATGAGAGGTGGAAGGGAGGGAGAAGGGAAATTGCATGGAATTGGAAGGAGACACTCTGGGTTATACAAAATTACAAACAAGAGGAATTGAGGGGAAAGGGAAAAATAATACAAGGGGGAGAAATTTATTACAGTAGAGGGAGTAGAGAGAGAAGTGGGGAGGGGCAGGGAGGCTAGGGGGGATAGTAGAGGATAGGAAAGTCAGCAGAATACAACAGACACTAGTATGGCAATATGTGAATCAATGGATGTGTAACTGATGTGATTCTGCAATCTGTATACAGGGTAAAAATGGGAGTTCATAACCCACTTGAATCAAAGTGTGAAATATGATATATCAACAACTATGTAATGTTTTGAACAACCATAAATAAAAATAAAAAAAAAAAACTATCTTTGGTGCATAATGCACACAATTCTAATATTTCTACAGTAACTGACCCAGTTTAACATCAATGCAAGTAGATTCCTATTGGACATGATGTGTATTTTGACTTTCACTTTTATTCAACACTGATGCATTACTATTTCAACAGTTTATGCACATAACAGGATATATATTTCATTCACAATTTAGAAAATTTATAGGCATTTGTTTCACTTTCAATCACGTCCTGCTTCAGAACACATGGATTCCTCCATATTTCTTGACTGGTATTTTCATGAGACTTTTTTCCAAAAATATTATTTTCGATTTCCATAATCACTTTTGAAACAAAACTCACACACACTTCATGATAAACAATAACCCTAAGATTACCATTAGATATATAACTGGTTGGAGTGAATGATTGTATGTCAATATATGATTTCCTATATATTTTCAGATATCAATTCAATCCATTATTTAAAGTGGAACCAGTTATAATATTTATTCACAGTATGGTCTATTCATGCATTATCTCTATATTCATAGACACAGGGTACACCACTTTGTACCCCCAATACTAATTTATATGTCTTCAAATATTGCTCCCAGTAATCGTGGAAGAAATACTCATGTCTTATGATCTACATATACATTTGATCACAATATTTTTCTGGGCACAAAATGCAAAAATCACACTTATGATTGTACCAAATACTAAATGGAAAGTGAACATGGATTACTAAAATGATAAATGTCCTGGTTGCCTAATGCTTTCAAATGTCATTCCTATTGGTGACGACATATTTGTTTCTTCCTAAGATTATGTATTCAATCTCAACCCTATTGAAAATGTCTAATCCTATCACTCACTGTATAATTGCCTAATTTCGTAAGGTCTGTATTGATATTTTCCTTTCTACATATTTTCCCCAGTTAATCATTGTGAATGACTCTTCACATGTGCTGAAATTTACATTCACTCTATAACAAAAACACTATTGCTACAGAACTTTTGCTCCATGTCCTATACTCACTCTATTTCCTAAACCTACTGACTACCTTCCTAATCCCACTGACTATCTCAATTTGAGTGGATGTTCTCTTCTAAAATCAATCTTCCAAGGTGTAAGGTCCTATGCCATTGATTATCGATTTATCTGAGACATCTGTGCAGAACGTAATTATAAGCTAAGTATTCCAATCAAGGGCCTAATGCCCTTCTGGGCTTCAAATCTTACCTAGATTTCTGTTTCCATACTTATATTTCACCTCTATAATCTTATAAATATCGCAGGTTCCCAATACTATTAATCATCCTTCGCAATGATTCGTAACCCAAATCAAACATGTTATTAACCCTAACCATACACTCTTCCCTCAATCTAACTTTGCAGAAGAGCAGGGACAGAGTTCGTCTTACAATACAGGAATGTAGGGTATCTTCCTCCTGCTGAGAACCTCAAATGTCCATGCAAATTTGATCCCTGGAGAAGATGTAGGCATCTATGAAGGACCTGAGAGAGCAAATGTCATCTTCCATCGCAAACAACCTTTCCAGGATGAAGGGTTGTGTCTGAATAAGCCTCTCTCTTGTTAATGTACACAAGATAGACCAAACCAGGCATGTGTGGAGAGCTGTTCCTGGGTGCCTATGGTTGATATACCATTCTAACTTGTAAAAGTGTCACAGGAAGTAAGGGCAGCCTCCATCTCATAGGACAAAGTGGTTGCCAAGGCAATGACCTCAAAGAATTCCTGAAGGAAGTAATCTCACCTCACTTCCTTGGTGATGGAACTCTCTGAACTTGGAATCCGGGAAGCCAGGCACCCAGAGCCAGTCTCAGTCCCAGTCCCAGTGGTCTTATTTTTTGGATTTACCAAGGACAGAGTCAGTCTTTCTTGGTACCTACTGAGGTGAGGATGAACAAATGTCAGGAAAGCTCTGAAGAGGGGCCTTTCCTGAGACAGCAGGTAGTGGCTCACCGCTGGCTAGTGACAACTTCACAGATTTGGCCAACGAGACCATATCTGACACAGGACAGGCGATTTCATCAGAACATAGTTTGGCCCACCAGTCAGAAGACACTCCCAATAGTCACAGACCTACTTGGGGAAGGAGCTTCCTTTGTGTGTGTGGGTGTGGGTTTGAGATTTTGTCTCATGTTCTGAGAATAGGTAGGAAAGGCGGTTTGTTTGGTTTGGAGTGAACTGTTTCTGGTAAGTCGTTTGACAAGGCCAGTGTTTCTTTGTCTGTGTATCCCACTGTGTCCGTGGTTTTAGATATTAGAAAAGAGAATGAATCATTGGATGTGTCCTGTCTAGACTCAACTTGCCCAATTTATGAATGGACTGCGGCTTGACTTATGGGTGGACAACTCCAACAATCTTCCTAAGTTCCTCTTTTCTTCCTGAATTCTGGCCACTCTCCAGAATAGGCTCATGGTTTTTTGTCCAAAATATGTACCACCTCCAAGCTCTGTGACATGGCCATGTACTGGATAGCTAAAAGAAATGGGAGCATCTCAGAAAACTCAGATATTAGTTTGACCAGGAAATTCTAAGTGAAGAAACCCTGCTTTGGGCCTTTTGCTCACCAATTGTTCTGATGCCCTGAATGTCAGGAAGGTCATTGCCTCAGGCCACACCATTGTAGAGCCTAAAGAAACAGTTTTCAAATGGAAATGAAAGGGCATCACCTGTGGCTCTTTGCTTAATTGCTTTGGAAAGGGATGTGTCTGAATCAGCCTTTTGGCCCTGTGTGAGACTGTGGCTTAGATTCTCAGCACCTGATGAATCTAAAGAAGGATCCCATGTGTGCATCCAAAACCAAAATGGACAAAAGAGCAGTCAGTGTGGATGAAGTCTCTCGCATTCCTCTGTAAGGTTCCTGTCATCCATCATGTGAGAATAGTGATAATTTGGTTCAAATGTGTTCCTCAAAACCCTGCAGAGGCTAGCCCATAAGTGCTTGGTTTTTCTCAAGACTCCAATTCACATAAAGAATCTAAAACACACAGTCAGTCGGCCTCAAATTCTAGAAGCAGTGCCATATTAATGGCAGGCCTATTTGATCACTCTTGGTTCACTGGAAGGATGTCCTGGCCACCCTTATTTTAGGCAAATGAGGGGCAAGGGAGGTTATATTGGACACTGTCTTGGGCTGCACCCCTCATGGAAACCTCCAGCCAGAGATTATGATGATTGTGTAAATGGAAGAAGATGAGTGCCATGTGGAAGTGTTTTGGATTTAATTGTGGATATTTGTGTGACACTTGGAAGATATAACAAGGTCTACCTGGGCTTGAACTCTGGTGTGATTCCCCTTATAGACTGAGTTCAGGAACTGATCTCAGAGAAGTATTGCCATGTATTGTGTTGTGATTTAAGAGGCGATGTATGAGAGTCACCCTTGGAAACTGAGATCTAGCCCCAGAGTGGCTTTCCACAGAGCACTGGGAATTTCAGCCAAGATAACACATGATTTCATTCGAAAGACTTGGCAGACATAGTTGAGAGTGAAAACACACATGGACCTCATATTGTAGACCTTAATGGGCCTGGCTTAATGTGACCTTTTGGCCATTCTTTGGGAAGCCTTGCCTGTGAGGGTTCTCCAGAGCTTTCATTGAAATAATCTTGCTCACCATTTACTGGTTCCTGAATGAATTGAAACCCACAGTGCCTCCAACTTCATCCTTGAAAAATGTCTAAATAAATACCATGAAATTTTTGAAATTCCCATGACCAGGTGGCACTGGAGAATCTTTGGATGTCCTGTTGCTGATCATGGATGTACCAGACAGTGCCTTGCTTGACTGGGTTTTATGAAAATTGTGTAGAACAGAGGTGCCAGAAAGTTGCAGCCTGCTGAGAAGTGGGCCTAGAGCTGTGGTGGGCAGGAGTGTGATAAAACATCTGTGTTGGAGCAATGTGGATCTTCCATTGACTTCCAAATGGCTTGTGGATTACATGAAGCAGCCAGCAGACCCTTGTAATTAAAGGCATCTTGTTATATGGAGAGGATTCAGGGCAATGTTCAGAATCAGGTTGCTATGGACAAGGATGCAATGTGGCAAGCTTTGAGGGATAGAAGCGTGGTTGGTGCGTTCTTCTGCAGACTCTGAACCACCACACATGACAGAACTCCCTCCAGCACTGTGTCTCAGTTGAACTCCTTGAATTTCATGAAGCAAATACCAAACTCCCAGTTCAGCAGCAAAAACCCCACAAAAAGTGGAGGAGGACCAAATGGCTTCACAGTCCAACGGGGAGACACTTAGCCCCCAGAGGCCACAGTTTACCTAAAAAGAAGAAAATCAACACTGCTACCTCATGTTCATTGGAAAATAAGATACCATGTCCTCCACATCACATAGAGGCAGACCCAGCTTTGATGGTCTCACTACAAAGGAAGCCAATTCTCCTGACAACAACATATTTTTCACGTTCCCAAACTCAGAGGCAGTTGCTCTAAAAGTTTTTAGGCCAGCAGAGCTCCATGTTTGTGGAGTGTTTACCCTGTCCCTTACTTTTGGAAACTCCTCTACAACCTCCAAGGTTGTGAACTCCTGAGCATTTTCCATTCCAGATATGTATTCACTGATTTTCTATCTATTCTCCTCTAACTGTGTCTTACTTGGGGTGAAGGTAATTTCAAGGCATTGTTCTGGATGAGAGTGGGAGGATATTTGTGTAGCATATATTTGCATACAAATTGGATTCAATTTCCAATTTTCCTTTTGAAATACTGAATCCCTGACACTAACCCATACATACTAGAGTCAGACAACTCATCCTAATATGATAGAGAAAAATAACACAAACCTATAGAAATACAAGCAGTTCATTGGAGGCATGTTGTATAGTTGGACTTGCATTTTGCATTATACAAGGTAGGAGTTATAAATCTAGTCAATGTTTAATAGAAAAAGATCTCCATGTGTTTTTAAAGTTAACAAATATGAGAATTCATGTTTCCCTTTCTCTTTAGCCTATTCACACTTGTATATTTATATGCATATATAGAATCCTACCAGGTATCACACGTACATCTTTGTGAGGTGGCTGACTTGGCAGATACAAATTGTGAGAAGAGATCACTCCTCCTAAATGCTGTTGGAACTGAAAATTCAACCTATAAGGAGCGTCCTAGTAGAACAACATTATACGTAAACTCATGTTCAGTAAAATAAATATTTTTGCATCTGTGGATGATATATATTTACTGATGAATTTCGATTGGCATTTATATTGCTACTTTTTAATGTCTGTGAGTGTTTTGTGTGTGTGTTTGTGTGTGTGTGTGTGTACACTCTCCAGATTTTTCAAAATATGAAATATATGTGTCAAATATACACTCTCTAAATTCATTTATGTTCATGTATGTGGATTTTTAATCAACTTTTCACAAGATTATTCTTGTGAAAAGTTGATTAAAAATATTCAGAAATATTCATCCACCTGAAATATATATTTGTTTCCTAGTACTGAAAACTAACTTCAGGGAATGATGCATACAAATCCTAATTATTCTACAGTAACTGACCCAGTCTAACATCAATGCAAGTAGATTCCAATGGGACATGATATGTAATTCTTTATTCATTTGTATTCGACACTTTTACATTATTATTTCTTCAGTTTTTGCACATCATAGGATATACATTTCATCCACAAGTTCACAAATTTGTAGGCATTTGTTTCAAATTTAATCACTTTTTGCTTCAGAACACATGTATTGTCAAGGTTTCTTTACTGGTATTTTCATGAGTCTTCTTTCCAAACACATTATTTCCATAGTCACTTTTGAAGCAAAACTCACACACTCTTCATGATAAACCAAAACACAAATATTACCATTAGATGTATAACTGCTTGGAATGAATGATTGTATATCAATATACGATTTCCTGTGATTTTTCAGATATTATATCAATTCATTTTTTAAAGTTGAAAAAAGTTATATTATTCATTCACATTACGGTCTATTCATTCTTTATCTCTATATTCATAGACACAGGGTACACCTCTTTGTACCCCCGATTCTAATTTTACATCTTCAATATATTGCTTGCAGAAATGTTGGAAGACATACTCATGTCACCTGATGTACATATACATTTTATCAAAGTAATATTCTGGACAAAAAAATGTAAAGGTCACATTTATGATTGTACCAAAGCCTAAATGTAAAGTGTACATGAATTACTAAAAACATCCATGTCCACGTTGCCTAATGCTGTCAATTGTCAATCCTATTGGTGACTACATATTTGTTTCTTCCTAATTTATATATTCAAACTCAACCCTGTTGGAAATGTCTAATCCTATCACTCACTTTATACTTTGCCTGATTTCATAATGTTTCTATTGATATCTGCTTTTCAACAAATTTTCCCAAGTTGATCCTAGTGACTGACACTTCATATGTGCTGACATTTACATTCACTCTATAATCGAAACCCTATTGCTAAAGAACTTTTGGTCCAAATCCTATACTCACTCTTCTTTCTAAACCTACCGACTATCTTCCTAATCCTACCGACTATCCCTTTTTGACTGGATGTTCTCTTCTACATTCAATAAAATGTCCTATGCCATTGTATATCGAATTATCTGAGACAATTTTGCAGAGCATAATTCAAAGCTAAGTATCCCAATCAAGGGCCCAATGTCCTTCTGGGCTTCAAATCATACCTAGATTTCTGTTTTCATACTTATATTTCACCTCTATATTCTTGTAAATATCGCAGGTTCCCAATAGCATTATTCATCGCACAGAATGATTCGTAACCCAAATCAAACCTGTTATTAACCCTAAACATACTCTGTTCCCTCAATCTCATTTTACAGAAGAGCAGGGACAGAGTGGTTTTTACAATACAGGAAACTTGGGGACCTTCCACCTGCTGAGAACTTCAAAGGTCCATGCAGAAATGATACCTGGAGAAGTTGTAGGCAGGTATGAAGGACCTGAGAGAGCAAAAGTCATCTTCCAATGCAAACAACCTGGTCAGGATGAAGGGATATGTATGAATTAGCCTCTCTCTTCTTATTGTAGAGAAGATGGACCAAACCAGACCTGTGTGGAGAGCTGTTCTTGGGTGCCAATGGTTGATATACCATACTACCTTGTGAAAGTGTCACAGGAAGTAGGGGAAGGCTCCATCTCATGGGACCTTTGGAAGCAACTGTTAGGACAAAGTCGTTGCCAAGGCAGTGACCTCATTCAGTTCCAAAGAAAGTGACATACCTCATTTCCTTGGTGATGGAACTGTCTGAACTTGGTATCCAAAAAGCCAGGCACCAAGAGGCAGTCCCAGTCCCAGTCCCAGTGGGCTCACTTGTTTGGATTTACCAAGGACAGAGTCAGTTTTCTTGGTACCTAATGATGTGAGGATGGCCAAATGCCAGGAAAGCTCTGAAGATGGACCTTTCCTGAGAAAGCAGATAGTGGTTCACCACTGGCTCCTGACAACTGCACAGAGTTGGCCAAGGAAACCAGATCTGAGAGAAGACAGACCATTTCAGGGGAACATAGTATGGCCCACCAGTCAGAGGACACTCTGGATAGTCACAGACCTACTTGGGTGAAGGAGGTGCCTTTGTGGGAGTGTGTGTGGGTTTATTGTTTTGTCTCATGTTCTGAGAATAGATGGGAAAGGCGGTTTGGTTTGGAGTGGACAGTTTCTAGTAAGTTGTTTCACAAGGTGAGTGTTTCTATGTCTGTGTATCCCACTGTGTCCATTGTTGTAGACATTGGAAAAGAGAATGCATTAATGGATGTGTCCTGTCAAGTGTAAATCTTCCCATATTTCAACCTGCCCAATATATGAATGGAGTGCAGCTTGTCTTGTCGATGTGCAACACCTGCTATCTTTCTAAGTTGCTGTTTTCTTCCTGAATTCTGCCCACTCTCTAGAATAGGCTCATGGATTTATGTTCAAAATATGTACCACCTCCAACTCTGTGACATGGCCATGTACTGGATAGCTGAAGAGAATTGCGAGCATCTCAGAAAACTCAGATATCAGTGTGACCAGGAAAGTCTCAGTGGAGAAACCCTGCTTTGGGCCTTTTGCTTACTTATTGTTGTTTTTCACTGAATGTCAGGAAGTTCTTTGCCTCAATCCACCCCTTTGTGAAGCCTGAAGTAAACAGTTTTCAAATGGAAATGAATGGCATCACCTGTGGCTCTTTGCTTAATTGCTTTGGGAAGGGATGTGTCTGAATTAGTCTCTTGGCCATGTGTGTGGCTTTGAGTTAGATTCTCAGCACCTGATGCATCTAAAGAATGATCCCATGTGTGCATCCAAAACCATAATGGCAAAAAAATCATTCATTATGGATGAAGTCTCTTGCCTTCCTCTGTTAGGTTCCTGAAATCCATCAAGTGAGAATAGGGATTCTTTGGGTCAAATGAGTTCTTCAATTCCCTGCAGAGGTGCTTGGGTTTTCGAGTAACTCCAAATCACATAAGAAATTGATACCTGAAATCAGTAGGCCTCAAATTGGAGAAACACAGAAGTATTAACGGCAGGCTTATTTGATCACTCCTGGTTCACAGAAACGGTG
This sequence comes from Callospermophilus lateralis, assembly GCF_048772815.1. Taxonomy (NCBI): domain Eukaryota; kingdom Metazoa; phylum Chordata; class Mammalia; order Rodentia; family Sciuridae; genus Callospermophilus; species Callospermophilus lateralis. Next base: position 1,415,566 of record NW_027513904.1, read on the forward strand.
TCCAGGCCACCCTGACTTTAGGCAAATGAGGAAAAAGCGAGCTGATTTTGGACACTGTCTTGGCTTTTCTCATGACTCCAATTCACATAAAGAATCTACACCCCACAGTCAGAGAGCCTCAAATTGGATAAGCGGAGCAGTATTAAGGGCAGGCCTATTTGATCACTCCAGGTTCACAGGAAGGGTGCCCAGGCCACGCTGAAGTTAGGCAAAAGAGGTGCAAGAAGCTTATTTTGGACATTTTCTTGGGCTGCACAACTCATGGAAAACTCCAGGAAGAGGTTATGATTAGTGTCTATATGGAAGAAGAATAGGGCCATGAGGGAGTATTCTGGTTTTAATTGTTTTCATTTGAGTAGCGGTTGGAAGAGTTGTCTGGGTCCACCTGGACTTGAACTCTGGTGTGATTCTCCTTATAGACTGAGTTCTGGAACTGACCTGAGAGAAGTATTGCCAAGAATTGTGTTGGGATTTTAGGAGGCCAGGCATGAAGCTGCCATTGGAACCTGAGATCTAGGCACAGGTTGGCTTTCCACAGAACACTGCGAATCTCAGCCAGGATATTACATGATTTTATTCTGAAAGACTTGGCATGCATTATAGAGATTCAAAACCCACATGGATCTCGCTTTATAGACCTCAATTGGCCTCGCTTCATGTGACTTTTTGGCCACTCATTGGGTAGCCTTGCTTGTGAGAGTACTCCAGAGCTTTGCCTGAAATTAGTTTCCTAACCCTTTAAGGGTTCCTGAATGAATTGAAACCCACAGTGCCTCCAACTTCATCCATGAAAAATTGCTAGATAATTACCATGAAATTTTTAAAATTCCCATGACCAGATGTCACTGGAGAACCTTTGATGTCCTGTTGATGATCATGAATATACCAGACAGGGCCTTGATTGACTGGGTTTCATAAAAATGGTGTAGAACAGAGATGCTAGTAAGTAGGAGCCTGGTGAGTAGTGGGCCTAGAGAAGTGTTATGCAAGTGAGTGATAAAACATCTGTGGTGGGGCCATGTGGATCTTCCATTGGCTTCCAAATGGCTTGAGACTGACATGGTGCAGCCATCAGACCCATATACGTAAAGGCATATTTTTATATGGAGAGGTTTTAGGGAAATGTTCAGAATCATGTTGCTATTGTCAAGGGGGCAAGCTACGTGGGATAGAACCCTGGTTGGTGCATTCTCCTGGAGACCATGCCCACCACAGCTGACAGAACTCCCTTCAGCACTGTCTCCCATTTGAACTCATTGTATTTCATGAAGCAAATACCAAACTCCCAGTGCAGCAGCAAAAAACACGACGATAATTGGAGGATGACCAAGTTGTGTCACAGTCCACACGGGGAGACACTTAGCCCTCAGTGGCCACAGTTTACCTACAAAGAGAGAATTCAGCACTGCTGCCTCATTTTTATTGGAAAATAAATAACCATGTCCTCCAGGTCACATAGAAGCACATCGAGCTTTGATTGTCTCACTACAAATAAAGCTAAAGCTAATGAAAACAACATATATTTTAAGTGCCCAACCTCAAAGGCAGGTTCTCAAAAAGTCTTTAGGCCAGCAGAGCTCCATGTTTGTGGAGTGTTTACCCTGTCCCTTACTTTTGGAAACTCCTCTACCACCTCCAAAGATGTGAAATCTGGAGCATTTTCCATTCCTGATAGGTATTCACAGATTTTCTAACTCTTCTCCTCTAATTGTGTCTTACTTGGGGCGAAGGTAATGTCAAGGCATTGTTCTGGAGGAGAGTGGGAAGAATTTTCTGTAGCATATATTTGCATACACATTGGATTCAGTTTTTTATTTTCCATTCAAAATACTGAATCCCTGACTCTAACCCATACCCGACCAGACTCTGACTACTAATTCTAATATGATGGAGAAAACTAACCCAAACAGAATAGAAATACAAGCAGTTCAGAGTAGGCCTGGTGTATTGTTGGACTTGCCTTTTGCATGATACAGAGTTGGAGTCATGAATCTAGTCGATTTGTTGTTGAAATAGTTGTCCATGTATTTTTAAGGTTAACAAATATGTGAATTCCTGTCTCCCTTTCTCTGTATTCTTATATGCACATATAGATTCCTACCTGGTACCACACGTACATTCTTGTGAGGTGGCTGACTTGGCAGATACAAATTGTTAGAAGAGATCACTCCTACTAAACTTGTTGGAATTGGATATTCAACCTATGGGTGAGCTTGCTAGTTGAAGAGCATTATACATAAATCCATGTTCAGTAAAATTAATATTTTTAGATCTCTGGATGATGCATATTTTATAATGAATTTTGATTGACATATATATTGCTACTTTTTTGTCTGTGTGTGTGTTTTGTGTGTGTATATATATATATATATATATATATATATATATATATATATATACACTCTCCAGATTTTTCAAAATATGAAATATATGTGTCTTATATACACTACCTAAATTCATTCATGTTTATGTATGTGGATTTATAATCAACTATTCACAAGATTATTCTGAGAAATATTCATCCACCTGAAATTTGCCTAATGATCTCAAATGTCAATCCTATTTGTGACTACATATTTGTTTCTTCCTAAGATTATATATGTAAACTCAACCCTGTTCAAAATATCTAATCCTATCACTCACTTTATACTTTGCCTGTTTTTGTAATGTCTCTATTGATATCTGCTTTCCTACATATTTTCCCCAGTTCATCATTGTGACTGACTCTTCACCTGTGCTGACATTTACATTCACTCTCTAATCGAAACCCTATTGCTAAAGAACTTTTTTTTCCAATTCCTATACTCACCCTTATTCCTAAAAGTACTGACTATCTTCCTAATGCTATAGACTATCCCTTTTTGACTGGATGTTCTCTTCTACATTCAATCATCCAAGTAAATGTGGGGCGAACTTCAGAGGAGGAGACAACCAACAGACTATCTCATGCAACATCAAAGGGTTTTTTTGGTGTCCAGCATGCTGGGGCTCAGAGATCACTTGAATCGAGCAGATAGCCCTGAGAATAGCTTAAGTAGAGCTTATATACTTTCCCTGGAGAGGGCAGGGAGGGAATTTTATTGATGGGTCAGGGCGAGTGGGTGGTTTGCGTGCAACTGGGTGAGGGAGTACATTCTGCAGTTGCGCAGTTGGGGACAGAACATTCTAGGAACAAGATTTGCAAGCATTTCTCAAGATTTCAACAGTGTTTTGTTAAGCATACAGAGAAATAAGAAGTGACAAGTACCTATTTTATTATCCTTTAATTCCCCACTTCTTCTTCTGGCTACTTTTAATCATAAAAATGATCATTGGAGGGTGTCACATTCTATGTCTGCTAGTGGGGTATTACCATAAGTTAAACTCGTCCAATTTGAGCCTGGAGAAAAGAAATTACACGGTTGAGCAAACAGGGTTTTATAGTTAGCAATAATATGAGGATTATTATTGGACCTGCCAGGTTGATAAAAACGTAGTTAACCAGGAGGAGTGTGTGAACCAAGACTCAAGCCACCCTTTTTGGGCCTCTCTCTCTTGTTGATGCTCTTCAAGGTGTCTTTTAAATTTACTCATAGATTTTATTACAACTCCAGTATGGTCAGCATAAAAACAACATTCTTTCCTCAATGCATCACAAAGGCCCCCTTCTCTAATAAAGAGGAGGTCCAACCCTCAACTGTTCTGTAAAACAACTTCAGAGAGAGAGGTTAAAGATTCATGCAAAGCTCTGATGGGGGTTTCTAATATCTTAGTTTTGCTCTATTGCTGCTTCTAATTGGGTCATTTGTTGTGTCCCATGGACAATGGCAGTGGCTCCTGTGCCCACCCGTGCAGCAACTCCTATTCATAATAGGATGGCTAAAGTGAGCGATACATGTTCCCAGTGGAACCGGTTGTATGCCCCCCCCCATTTGATCTTCAAACGAACCTGCATCATGATAGAGCACTCTGGGAAACATCTGCACCATTTCAAAATTAATCCCATCTGTTGACCATTTCATGAAAACATAAACAATGTTTAAGTATATAGAATTATGCTGTTGTAGGGACAGACAAGGCAAGGCACCTAAGGCACTGAAGACAGGGAAACAGTCCTATTTTGTTGCAACCGGATTCAGAGGGCATTGCTTCTGTTGTAATCAATTAATCCCCTGAAACTCAAGTTTAGGTAGTTTCAGAATTTTGTACCCAGCATATAAGGATGGGGCTCAGAAGTTTACAGTCTGCAGAAGTTCAAAAAAGCAGTATTTGTTTCTGATTTTTCCTCTGTTCTGGGCAAGTTAAATTTTCAAGGACACATGGGAGGGGGAGAGCTTTTTATTCCCTTTCTTATTTTCCCCCTGCCAGCTGTTACAACGGAGCCCATTTGGTAATTTCTTTATCTTAGAAATGTAGCCATTTCTGTGAAGCCCCAGCTGAAGGCCAGAGGCCTTGTTCACATATTTTGTGAAAAACAAGTTAGGGGTTGTCTAGCTTAGAAGTACTGAGTTTTTTAACCAGTGGCCAAGTAGAACAGGGCAATACAAAAAGAGAAAGTTTATCTACATTGAACTCTTTATAGAAACTCTATGCTGAAAGTTCTAAATTCAGCCATGGTGAAGACTTCTGGAGAAGGACATTTAAGACTTTTCTGTGGGCCTGGTACAGAGGGGGAATACGGGGAAGGTGGGGCTGAGAGAAGCTCTGAGGATCTGAGAATGAGGAAAAAGAGAGATGTAAAAAAATAATTGGAAAGGGGTTTGGGAATTTCCTAGCAACAAAACTTCAGCAGTAGAACAGGTAGAGCAGAGCAGAAAACGGGAGTGAGTATCCCAAAATTCTGTGAGGGACTTTAAATTTTAGTAACCTGTTTTCAGTGATGACAAAGCAACTTTAATGGCCATTTATATTACATCTTGGATAAGGGTCTGAGAGCTCTCCTCAGCTCGTTTGAGCTTTGGGTTAGCTGGAAAGAGGACCTGGTGGGACCCGGTGAGGGCACTGACAGGAGAAGAGAGGAATGAGTCGGTGGAGGGGTACCTCAGTACCTGCTACCTCACTAGTGGGCAATTGTCTGAGAACTGGTGGAGGTTTGGGTTTCTGATCTAGTAATTGGAGGGGAGAAATCAGGTTGCTGAGGTGGGAGTGACAGCAGAGAGTCTGGAGCAGAAGGCTGAGGATAAAAATCTATTGGAGAAGCATAGTTCAGGATGTGAGTGAAGGAGGGAAAGGGCTTCCACATAGGGGAATCTCCTTTCACCCTTTTGAGCACTTGCAGAAGTTAAAAAGGTCACGCAAAATTTGAGGATCTAGAGACCCCTCTGGGGGCCATCCTTTTTCTGTTTTCTACTTGGTAATATGGCCAATGCTGTGTACTGAATTTGATGAAGTATTGGGGTTCCATCAGGCAGCCCCTGTATGATCACATCTCCATGAAATACAGAAGAAGTCGGCTTTTCCCCCACACAGCCGTTACTGTTTGTGGCTTTGATAGTTTGCCGGGCAAACATAGTAATCTAGGCTAGCCAACCGCATCTGGCTCGCGTGTCCCTACATCCATAAAGTTTGTTTTCATTATCTATGGTACGGAAGGGATTTAATGGTATTTTAGTGGGATTTTCTTCATCAGGGATATCCCAATAAAAAAGACCTATGGCCAGCTGACAAATGTCTGGGTGGAGAGATGGCCACCAGGTCCCTAAGGGGGCTGTATGCGAGATAGATTATACTCTTTTCCAGTAGGATTTGTGATCAGCCATCGCTGCTTAACAGGCTGATGAGGGTTAGGACTACTTGTGGCCAAGGGGAGAGTATATAACCTTATCCACATGGCGAATACACAATTTGAAACTGTTACCAGTCTTTTCCAGTTTCCAGAAAGATTCTGGACAAGGAGCAGGCTTGAGATGAGAGGCATGGATCCAGGAAGTGATTCTGTATACCTTTACCACTGTAGGTGTTATAAGTAACACCTGGTATGGTCCTTTTCAGCAGGGTTCCAGGGATGACACCTGATGTCATCTTACATACATGAAGTCTCTTATTTGATATGGATGTGGAATCCCCTGGTACACAGTTTGGTAGGCAGTGGCCAGCTATTTTCACAGGTATCACTGAGTTCTTTCAAGAGCTTTAAGTCTGTCAACCAAGAGGGTGTGAAATGGATCCTTAGGTCTTACAGTTGGGCTTAGGACCCTTACTGGACGAGGGCCACCATAGAGAATTTCTCAGGGGGTAAGGCTACTCAAAGAAACAGAAGGATTTTTTCTTGCATGAAACATTGCATAAGTCAGGAGCATAGTCCAATCTTTTATGCTGGTCTCTAAGCTTAATTTCGTTAAGGTCTCTTTAATTGTTCTATTCATTCTTTCTACTTGTCCTGAACTCTGGGGTCTATAAGCACAATATAACTTCCAATTAATCCCCAGGTTCCTGGCTAACCCCTGACTTACCTGGGCCATGAACATCGGTCCATTATGAGATCCTATTACCGGCTTAGCTTCCTCCAATGGTAGAGAGGCTTAGTCAGAAGCAGGGGAATCACTTAGAGTGTGTTGTGTGTTAGGGGACGAGGGCAGTGGATAAGGAGGGGAAGAAGAGTCCAGTAGAGTCAAATCTTGTGACTCAGGGAGAACAGAGGGTGGAGGAGGTGGAAGAGGTGAGGGTTTGAGAGATCATGGGGGAAGGAGTATGAGCAGAGGCATGGGCAAGGAAAGGCTTCACCCATGGTGGAGGAGATTTGCAGAGGTTGGCAAAGTTAAGATATATGGCTGTTGATCAGGATGGCTATGTGGCCCTGGCTGAAAGACAATATCTCTGACTTTTTAAATTAGTGGGAAGTAGAAAGATATTTCTAGGGGCCATACGACTCCAAAATGGGCCATTCTGAGGCACAGAGAGTCTGCCAGGTCTAGCGTTTTACTAAAAAAAGAAAGATACTGAGCCCTTAAGCAGACTTTGGTTCAGTGATCAAGGGTCAGGGACAGAGCCATTGAAGTGCTCTGTCCCATAATGAAAGGTACACAAACAGTAAAAGCAAAGTCACATGACACAGATAAGACAAGACCATGAAGACAGGCAATGGACGTCCAACACTGAGACCAGGAATGCGTAGCCGGCAAAACCCGATAGGATGGCAATACCTAATCTAAAACAAAATATCACTGAGTCAATGAAGCAATTGTTCCTTGATTCTCCGAGTCCTCTGCGGGGTCCCCCATGGAGGTGCCCTATGTCTCTGTGACACGTCTCTCAGCCACCGTCGGAGAGACCCCAGGCTCTTCATCTCCAGCAATTTTGCCAAGCCCTAACATGACACCTGAAACCAGAAAGAGGCGCCTTACTTGCTCCGAGAGGAGCCCGTTGGGGGTCTCTCATCCGCCACTGCCAGAACTCGGTGGAACCTCAATATGTAAAGGTCAGGCGAGTGTCGGAGGAAGAGACTACCAAGAGACTGTCTCATGCAACAGCAAAGGGTTTTTTTTGGGTCCAGCTTGCTGGGGCTCACAGCTAACTTAAATAGATCAGAGAGCTCTGAGAACAGCTTATGCAGAGCTTACATACATTTCTTGGAGAGGGAAGGGAGGGAAGTTTACTGATGTGTAAGGGTGAGTGGGCGGTTCGCGTGACACCGAGTGAGGCAGTACATTCTGCAGTTTGGCAGTTGGGAACAGTACATTTTAGAACAAGATTAGCAAACATTTCTCAAGATTTCAACAGTGTTTTGTTAAGCATACAGAAAAACAGGAAATTACAAGTACCTATTTTATTAACCTTTCACTACCGACTATCCCTTTTTGACTGGATGTTCCTTCTACATTAATTCATGCAAGGTACAAGGACCTATGCCATTGTATATCGATTTATCTGAGACATCTCTGCAGAACGTAATTCAATGCTGCGTATCCCAATCAAGGGCCCAATGCCCTTCTGGCCTTCACATCATACTTAGATTTCTTTTTTCATACATATATTACACCTATATATTCTTATACACATAGCAAGTTCCCAATACCATTATTCATCCAGCACAATGATTTCTAACCCCAATCAAACATGTTTTTAACCATAATCATACACTGTTCCTTCAATCTAACTTTATAGAAGAGCAGGGAAAGAGTTGATTTTACAATAAAGAGATGTAGGGAAACTTCCACCTGCTGAGAACCTCAAAGGCCCATGCAGAAATGATCCCTGGAGAAGATGTAGGCAGCTATGAAGGACCTGAGAAAGCAAAAGTCATCTTCCATGGCAAACAACCCGGTCAGGATAAAAGGTTGTGTCTGAATTAGATTCTCTTCTTAATGTAGAGAACATGGACCAAAACAGGCCTGTGTGGAGATCTATTCCTGGGTGCCTATGGTTGATATACCATTCTAACTTGTGAAAGTGTCACAGGAAGTAGGGGCAGCCTCAATCTCATGGGACTCTTGGAAGCAACAGTTAAGACAAAGTGGTTGCCAAGACAGGGACCTCATTCAGTTCAGGAAGGAAATGACCTCACCTCACTTCCTTGGTGATGGAACTTTCTGAACTTTGGATCCAGGAAGCCAGGCACACAGAGCCAGTCCCAGTCCCCATCCCTGTGGTCTAACTTATTTGAATTTACCAAGGACAGTCAGTCTTTCTTGGTACCTTCAGACGTGAGAAGAACAAATGCCAGGAAAGCTCGGAAGCGTTGCTTTTCTTGAGAAAGCAGTTAGTGGCTCACCGTTGGCTCCTGAGAAGTTCACAGAGTTTGCCAAGGAGACCAGATCTGAGACAGGACAGGCTATTTTGGGGGAACATATTATGGCCTACAAGTCAGAGGACACTCTGGATAGTCAAAGACCTACTTGGGGGAAGAAGGTGCCTTTGTGGGTGTGCTTGTGGGTTTGTGGTTTTGTCTCATTCTCTGAGAATAGGTAGGAAAGTCAGTTTGTTTCGTTGGAAGTGGACTGTTTCTAGTAAGTCGTTTAACATGGCGAGTGTTTCTCTGTCTGTGTATTTCACTGTGTCCGTGGTTGTAGACATTAGAAAAGAGAATTCATGAATGGATGTGTCTTGTCGAGTAGAAAGCTTCTCAGCATTCATATTGCCCCATTTATGAATGGACTGTAGCTTGCCTTATTGATGTGCAACACCTGCTATCTTCCTAAGTTCCTGTTTTCTTCCTGAATTCCGGCCAATCTCAAGAATAGGCCTATGGTTTTGTGTCCAAGATCTTTACCACCTCAAAGCTCTGTGACATATCAATGTACTGGATAGCTGTAGGGAATGGGGAGCATCTCAGAAAACTCAGATATCAGTGTGACCAGGAAAGTCTCAGTGGAGAAACCCTGCTTTGGGCCTTTTACTTACCAATTGTTCTGTTGCCCTGAATGTCAGGAAGGTCTTTGCCTCTGGCCACCCCTTTTTGAAGCCTGAAGAAAACAGTTTTCAAAGGGAAATGATTGGGCATACCTGTGGCTCTTTTCTTAAGTGCTTTGAAAAGGGATGTGTATGAATCAGCCCCCTGGCCCTGTGTGTGGCTGTGACTTAGATTCTCAGCACCTGATGGATCTAAAGAAAGTTCCCATGTTTGCATCCAAATGAAAAATGGCCAAAAGAGCAGTCATTGGGATGAAGTCTCTTGACTTCCTCTGTAAGGTTCCTGAACTCCATCAAGTGAAAATAGGGATCCTTTGGGTCAAATGAGTTCTTCAAAACCTACAGAGGCTAGCCCATAGGTGTTTGGTTTTATCATGACTAAAATTCACATAAAGAATCTAAACCCCACAGTCAGTAGGCCTCAAATTGGAGAATTGGAGCGGTATTAATGGCAGGCCTATTTGATCACTCCTGGTTCACAGGATGGGTGTCCAGGCCACCTTGACTTTAGGCAAATGAGGGTCAAAGGAGCTTATTTTGGACACTGTCTTGGTCTGCGCCCCTCATTTAAACATCCAGCCAAATTATGATGAGTGTCAATATGGAAGAAGATGAGGGCCATATGGGAGTGTTCTTGTTTTAATTGTGGTAATTTGTGTGGTAGTTGGAAGAAATGACTGGGATCACCTGGGCTTGAACTCTGGTGTGATTCCCCTTAAAGAATGAGTTCTGGATCTGACCTCAGAGAAGTATTGCCGTGAATTCTCTTGGGATTTTACTAGGCCACGCGTGAGAATCGCCTTTGGAAACTGAGATCTAGGCCCAGGATGGCTTTCCACGGAGCTCGGGGATTCTGAGCCAGGATATCACATGATTTACTTCTTGAAGACTTGGCAGCCCTAGTTGAGAGTCCAAACACATATGGACCTCACATTGTAGACCACAATGTGTCTGGATTCATGTGACCTTTTTGCCAGTCTTTTGGAAGGCTTTTCTGTGAGTGTTCTCCAGAGCTTTCATTGAAATGAGCTTCCTCACCATTTAATGGTTCCTGAATTAATTGAAACCCACAGTGCCTCTAACTTCATTTTTGAAATATGACTAGATTAATACCATGAAATTTCTGAAATTCCCATGACCAGGTGGCACTGGATAAACTTTGGATTTCCTGTTGCTGATCATGAGTGTACCAAAGAGTGCCTTGATTGACTGGGTTTCGTGAAAATGGTGTAGAACAGAGATGCCAGTAATTTGGATCCTGCTGAGTACTGGGCGTAGAGAAGTGGACTGTAGGTGTGTAAATAAATATTTTTGGTAGGACCACCTGGATCTTCCATTGGCTTTGAAAGACTTGCGACTGACATGGTGCAGGCAGCAGACCTTTATATGTAAAGGCATCTTGTCATATGGAGAGGTTTCAGGGCAATGTTCAGAATCAGGTTGCTATAGTCAAGGGGAAAGCTATGTAGGATAGAAGCCTGGTTCGTACATTCTCTTCGCGACCCTGACCAACCACACATGACAGAACTCCTCCAGCATTTTTATCCCAGTTGAACTCCTTGTATTTCGTGAAGCAAGTACCAAACTCCCAGTGCAGCAGTATGAAACACCCTGGAAAGTGGAGGATCACCAAATGGCTTCACAGTCCACATGGGAGACACTTCAGCCCAGTGGCCTCAGTTTACCTACAAAGAGAGAATTCAGCACCGCTGCCTCATGATCATTGGAAAATAAGAAACCATGTTCTCCAGGTAACATAGATGCAGACCCAGATTTCATGGTGTCACTACAAACGAAGCTAAATCTCCTGACAATTACATATATTTCTTGTTCCCAACCTCAGAGGAAGTTTCTCAAGAAGTCTTTAGGCCACCACAGCTCCATGTTTCTGGATTGTTTACCCTCTCGCTTACTTTTGGAAACTGTTCTACCACCTCCAGTGTTGTGAACTCCTGAGCATTTTTCATTCCACATAAATTCACAGATTTTCTAACTCCTCTCCTCTAATTGTGTCTTACTTTTAGCGATGGTTATGTCAAGGCATTGTTCTGGATGAGAGAGGGAAGATTTAGGTGTATCACATTTTTGCATACACATTAGATTCATTTTCCTTTTTTCCATTTGAAATACTGAATCCCTGACACTAACCCATACCCTACTAGACTCTGACTACTAATCCTAATATCATGGAGAGAAAGAAACCTAACCGAATAGAAATACAGGCCTTTCATAGGAAGCATGGTGTATACTTCTATTTGCCTTCTGCATTATCAAGAGTATGTGTTTTAAATCTAGTCAACTTTTCATTGTAATATTTCTCCATGATTTTTTAAAATTATCACATATATAAATTCCTGTCTCCCTTTCTCTGTATCCTATTCAGCACATGTATTTTTTTATGCATATATATAATATCCTACCTGGTATCACACGGACATTCTTTTGAGCTCCCTGACTTTGGAATATAAAATTGTGAGAACAGATGACTCTCCCTAAATAATGATGGAACTGAAAATTCAACCTATGGGTGAGCTTCCTAGTGAAAAACACTATACATAAATCCATGTTCAGTAAAATGAATATTTTTGAATACGTGGATGAATTATATTTCATGATGAATTTCGATTGGCATATATATTGCTAAATATTAATGTGTGTGTGTGTGTGTGTGTGTGTGTGTGCATGTGTGTGTGTGTGTGTGTGTTTGTGTATTTTTTTTAAATCTGGAAAAAATATATATGTGTGTATATATATATATATATATATATATATATATATATATATATATATATATTTTCCTCCAGATTTAAAAAAAAAATATGAAAAATATGTGTCTTATTATACACTCCTAAATTCATTTATATTCGTGTATGTGGGTTCAAAATCCAATCTTTACAAGATTATTTTCAGCAATATTTATATTCCTGTAATACATTTTTGTTTCCTACTACTGAAAACTAAGTTCAGTAGGTGGTGCATACAAATCCTAATATTTCTACAGTACCTGACCCAGTTTAACATCAATGCAAGTATATTGCTATGAAACATGATGTGTATTTTGAAGTTCATTTTTATTCAACACTGGTATATTACTATTTTATCTGTTTATGGACATCATAGGATATATTTTTTCATCCACAACTTCACAAAATTATAGGCATTTGGTTCACATTCATTTACTTACTACTTAAGAACACATGTATTCCTCCATGTTTCTTTACTGGTCTTTTCACTAGACTTCTTTCTAAACACATTATTTTTGATTCCATAATCATTTTTGAAGCAATACTCACCCTTCACGATAAACCGTAACCCTAATATTACCATTACGTATATAACTGGTTGGAATGATTGTATATATATCAATATAAGATTTCCAATATATTTTCAGATGCAAACTCAATCCATTATTTAAAGTTGGAACTAGTTATATACTTTATCACAATATGGTCTATTCATGCAACATCTCAATAATCATCAACACAAGGTACACCTATTTGTATCACCAGTACTAATTTATAAGTTTCCAGAATATTACTCCCCATAATGGTGGAAGAAATACTCATGTCACCTTATCAACATATACAATTTATCACGGTAGTATTCTGGACACAAAATGCAAAGGTCACACATATGATTGTACCAAAGCCTAAATGGAAAGTGACCATGGATTACTAAAAACATCCATGTCCAGGGTGCCTAATGCTCTCAAATGTCAATCCTATTGATTACTACATATTTGTTTCTTCCTAAGATTATATATTCAACCTCAAGCCTGTTGAAAATGTCTAATCCTATCACTCACTTTATACTTTGCCTGATTTCCTAATCTTTCTATTGATATCTGCTTTCCTACATATTTTTCCCAGTTCATCATTGTGACTGTCTCTTCACATGTGCTGACATTTACATTCACTCTCTAACTGAAACCCTATTGCTAAAGAACTTTTGGTCCAACTCCTAGAGTCACTCTTCTTCCTAAACCTACTGACTATCTTCCTAATCCTACAGACTATCCCTTTTTGACTGGATGTTCTCTTCTACATTCAATCATCCGAGGTACACGGTCCTATGCCATTGTATATCGATTTATCTGAGACCTCGGTGCAGAACATAATTCAAGCTAAGTATACAAATCAAGGGTTCTGTTGCCCTGAATGTCAGGAAGGTCTTTGCCTCAGGCCACCCCTTTGTGAAGCCTGAAGAAAAAATTTTCAAATGGAAATAAATTTACATCACCTGTGGCTCTTTGCTTAATTACTTTGGAAAGGGATTTGTCTGAATCTGCCTCTTGGCCCTGTGTGAGGCTGTGGCTTAGATTCTCAGCACCTAATGGATCTAAAGAAAGAACCCATGTGTGCATTCAAAACCAAAATGGCAAAAAGAGCAGTCATTGTGGATGAAGATTCTTGCCTTTCTCTGTTAGGTTCCTGACCCCCTTCAAGTGAGAATAGGGATCCTCTTTGTCAAATGAATTCTTCAATGCTCTGCAGATATGCTTGGGTTTTCTCATGACTCCAAATCACATAAAAAATCTATACCTGACATTCAGTAAGCCTCAAATTATAGAAACAGAGCGGATTTAATGGCAGGCCTTTTTGATCACTCCTGGTTCACAGGAAGGGTGTCCAGGCCACCCTGACTTTAGGGAAATTAGAGGCAAGGGAGCTTATTCTGGAAACTGTCTTTGGTTGCGACCCTCATGAAAACTTCCATCCAGAACTTTTGATGAGGGTCTTTATGGACGAAGATGAGGGCCATGTGGGAGTTTTTTTCTTCTAATTGTGGTCATTTGTGTGGGGGTTGGAAGAGATGACTTGGTCCACCTGGGCTTGAACTCTGGTGTGATTTCCCTTAGAGCCTGAGTTCTGGAACGTACCTCATAGAAGTATTGAAATGAATTGTGTTGGTTTTTAGGAGGCCACGCATGAATGTCACCCTTTGAAACTGAGATCTAGGCCCAAGGTGGCTTTCCACAGAGCAATGGGAATCTAAGCCAGGAAATCACATGATTTTATTCTGAAAGACTTTGCAGCCATTGTTGGCCCTCGGAAGCAAGAAGGAGTGGCCATACTCATATCGATTAAAATCAACTTAAACCTAAGTTAATCAAAAGTGATAAAGAAGGACACTATATACTGTTAAAAGGCACCATTAACCAACAAGACATAACAATTATCAATTTGTATGCATCAAACAATGGTGGTGCAAAGTCATAAAACAAACTCTCCTCAACTTCAAGAGTCATATAGGCTATAACACAATAATTACGGGTGACTTCAGCACACAACTCTCGCAATTGGACAGATCCTCTAGAGAAAATCTGAATTAAGAAACTATAGAACTTAATAGAACAATCAATAACCTAGACTTAACCAACATATATAGAATATATCAAACATCATAAAGTGGATACATGTTCTTCTCAGCAGCACATTGGTCCTACTCAAATATAGACCATATATTATGCCATATGGAAACTCTTAGTAAATATAAAAGTATGGAGATAATACCATGCACCATATCTGATCATAATGGAATGAAACTTGAAATTAATGATTGAAGAAGGAAGGAAAAATTCTACATCACATGGAAAATGAACAATATGTTACTGAATGATCAATGGGTTACAGAAGACATAAAGGCGGAGATAAAAAATTTCTTAGAGACAAATGACAATACAGACAAAGCATACCGGATTCTATGGAAAACAATGAAAGCAGTTTTAAGAGGGAAATTCATTTCTTGGAATTCTTTCCTCAAAAAAAAAAAAAAGAAAAAAAAACAACAAATAAATGATCTCACACTACATCTCAAAAACCTAGAAAAAAAAAAGCAAAACAACAAATGTAGTAGAAGACAAGAAATAATTAAAATTAGAGGAGAAATCAACAAAATTGAAACAAAAAAATTGAAAAAATAAAAGTTGGTTCTTTGAAAATAAATTAAATCGACAGGGCCTTAGCCATGCTAATGAAGAGAAGTAGAGAGAGAACTCAAATTACTAACATATGGGATAAAAAAGGCAACATCACAACAGACACTACAGAAATTCAGATGATAATTAGAAAGTATTTTGAAACCCCATATTCCAATAAAACAGAAGATAATGAAGATATTGATAAATTTCTTATGTCATATAATCTGCCAAGTTTGAGTCCAGAAGACTCACACAATTTAAATAGACCAATAACAAAGGAAGAAATAGAAGAAACCTTCAAAAGACTACCAACCAAAAAAACCTGGACCAGATGGTTATACAGCAGAGTTCTACAAAACGTTCAAAGATGAATTAATACCAATACTTTTCAAGCTATTTCAAAAAATAGAAAAAGAAGGAGTTCTTCCAAATTCATTCTATGAGGCCAACATCACCCTGATCCCAACACCAGACAAAGACACTTCAAAGAAAGAAAACTACAGACCAATATCTCTAATAAACTTGGATGCAAAAATTCTCAATAAAATCCTGGCAAATAAAAAACAAAAGCATATAAAAAAATTGTGCTTCATGATCAAGAGGGATTCATCCCAGGGATGCAAGGCTGGTTCAATATACGGAAATCAATAAATGTAATCCATCACATCAATAGACTTAAGGAGAAGAACCATATGATCATCTCGATAGATGCAAAAAAAGCATTCTACAAAGCACAGCATCCCTTTTTCTTTAAAACTCTATAAAACACTAGGAATAACAGGAACTTACCTCAACATGGTAATAGCTATATATGCTAAACCTCAGGCTAGCATCATCCTAAATGGAGAAAAACTGAAGGCATTCCCTCTAAAATTTGCAACAAGACAGGGATGCCCTCTATCACCACTTCTATTTAATTTAGTTCTTGAAATACTATCCAGAGCAATGATACAGACAAAGGAAATTAAAGGCATAAAAATAGGAAAAGAAGAACTTAAATTATCGCTATTTGTGGATGACATGATAATATATTTAACAGACCCAAAAGGGTCTACAAAGAAACTGCTAGAGTTAATAAATGAATTCAGCAAATTGGCAGGATATAAAATCAACACGCATAAATCAAAGGCATTCTTGTATATCAGCAACAAAACTTCTGAAATGAAAATGAGGAAAACCACTCCATTTACAGTATACTCAAAGAAAATAAAAAACTTGGGAATCAACCTAACCAAAGAGGTGAAAGATTTATACAATGAAAACTACAGAACCCTAAAGAGAGAGATAGAAGAAGATGTTAGAGGATGGAAAAATATGCCCTGTACATGGATAGGCAGAAATAACATCATCAAAATGGCGATATTACCCAAAGTTCTCTACAGGTTTAATGCAATGCCAATCAAAAACCCAATGGCATTTCTTGTAGAAATAGATAAAGTAATCATGAATTTCATATGGAACAACAAAAGACCCAGAATAGCGAAAGCAATTCTAAGCAGGAAGTGTGAATCCAGAGTTCAAACTGTACTACAAAGCAATAGTAACAAAAACAGTGTGGTACTGGTATCAAAACAGGCAGATGGACCAATGGTACAGAATAGAGGACACAGAGACATATCCACAAAATTACAACTTTCTTGTATTTGAAAAGGGACCTAAAAGCATGCAATGTAAGAAGGATAGCATCTTCAACAAATGGTGCAGGGACAATTGGAAATTCATATGCAACAAAATAAAACGGAATCCCTTTCTCTCACAATGCATAAAAGTTAACTCAAAATGGATCAAGGAGCCAGATATAAAATCAGAGACACTGCGTCTGATAGAAGAAAAAGTTGGCTACGATGTACATACTGTGGGGTTGGGCTCCAAATTCCTTAATAGGACACCCATAGCCCAAGAGTTCATAAAAAGAATAAACAAATGGGACTTACTTAATATAAAAAAGTTTTTTCTCAGCAAGAGAAACAATAAGAGAGTTAAATAGAGAGCCTACATCCTGGGAACAAATTTTTACCCCTTACACTTCAGATAGAGCCCTAATATCTAGAATATACAAAGAACTCAAAACAATTAAACAATGAGATAACAAATAACCCAATCAACAATGGGCCAAGGATCTTAACAGACACTTCACAGAGGAGGATATACAATCAATCAACAAGTACATGAAAAAATGCTCACCATCTGTAGCAGTCAGAGAAATGCAATCAAAACCACCCTAAGATACCATCTCACTCCAGTAAGATTGGCAGCCATTATGAAGTCGAACAACAATAAGTGTTGGTGAGGATGTGGGGTAAAGGGTACACTTGTACACTGCTTGTGGGCCTGCAAATTGGAGAGTCCAATATGGAAAGCAGTATGGAGATTCCTGGGAAAGCTGGGAATGGAACCACCATTTGAGATATCGCCCTTCTCAGACTCTTCCCTGAGGATCTTAATAGAGAGCAGTATAAGGATACTGCCACATCGATGATCATAGCGGCACAATTCACAATAACTAGACTGTGGAACCAAACTAGATGCCCTTCAATAGACGAATGGATAATAAAAATGTGGCATCTATACACAATGGAGTATTACACAGCACTGAAAATGACAAAATCATAGAATTTGCAGGGAAATGAATGGCATTAGAATAGATTATGCTAAGCGAAGCTATCCAATCCTTAAAAAACAAATGCCAAATGTTTCCTTTTATATAGAGAGAGCAAATAAGAAGAGAACAGGGAGGAAGAACATGAGAAAAATATTAAAACTAAACAGAGATGAGTGGGGGGAGAGAAAGGGAGAGAGAAGGAAAATTATATGGAAATGGTAGGAGACTACTCAATGTTACACAAAATTACATATAAGAGGTTGTGAGGCTAAAGAGGGGAAAACAAGGGAGAGAATTAAACAACAGCAGATGAGGTAGAGAGGGAAGATGGGAGGGGAGGGGGAATAGTAGGGGATAGGAAAGGTAGCAGAATTCAACAATAACTAGTATGCTATTATGTAAAAACGTGAGTGTGTAACTGATGTGATTCTGCGATTTGTATTTGGGGTAAAAATGGGAGTTCATAACCCAATTAAGTCAAATGTATGAAAGATGATATATCATGAGCTTTATAATGTTTTGAACAACCAAAAAAAAAGAATTGAATTTCCAATATTTGAGTCATATAACAACTTTATTTTTTAATAAAATTGTCTTTTATTTGTTATCTTACTTGCTGGTATCTGCCTTTCAGTTTTAAAAAACTATGTGCTTTAGCCATTCATCCATGTAGCATGTAACAGAAAATTTTGAGTGTCTCCATATAACCAGATTGGCAAGGCATCAAGGTTTCCTTCACAAACAAGGTGAAGGCTTTGCCATTAGAAATTTTATATTCTGCAAAACAATTTTTTTTAACTTTTCAATTAAATTTCCAAAAAATTTAGAAAAAAAAAGAATCTAAACCCCACAGTAAGAAGGCCTCAAAGTGGAGAAGTGGAGCATTTACGGCAGGCCTATTTGATCACTGCTGGTTCACAGGAAGCGTGTTCAATCAACCCTGATGTTAGGCAAATGAGGGGCAAGGGAGCTTATTTTGGGCACTGGTTTGGATGTGCACCTCATGGAAAACTCCATCCAGAGGTTATGATGTGTGTTTATATGGAAAAAGATGAGGGCCATGTGGGAGTGTTTTGGTTTTAATTGTGGTCATTTGTGTGGTAGTTGAAAGAGATGACTGGGTCCACCTGGGCTTGAACTCTGGTGTGATTCCCCTTAGAGAATGAGATTTGGAACTGACTTCAGAGAAGTATTGCCATGAATGTTGTTGGGATTTCAGGAGGCCACGCATGAGAGTCGCCCTTGGAAACTGAGATCTTGGCCCAGAGAGGCTTTCCAGAGAGCACTGGGAATCTCAGCTAGGATATCACAGGTTTTATTCTGAAAGACCTGGCAGCCATCGTTGAGAGTCAAAACACACATGGACCTCACATTGGAGACCTCAATGGGCCTGGCTTCATGTGACAATTTGGCCACTCTTTGGGAAGCCTTGCCTGTGAGAGATCTCCAGATCCTTCATTAAAATGAGCTTCCTCAACATTTAATGGATCCTGAATGAATTGAAACCCACAGTACCAACAACTTCATATGTGAAAAATAGTTAGATAAATACCATGAATTTTTAGAAATTCTCATGACCAGGTGGCACTGGAGAACCTTTAGATGTCCTGTTGCTGATCATGAGTATACCAGACAGTGCCTTGATTGACTAGGTATCATGAAAATGGTGTAGAACAGAGATGCCAGTAAGTTGGAGCCTGATATGTAGTGGGCCTAGAGCAGTGGTGTGCAGGTGTGTGATAAAACATCTGTGGTGGGGCCTGTGGATCTGCCATTGACTTTCAAATGCCTTGACACAGACACGGTGCAGGCAGCAGACCCTTCTATATAAAGGCATCTTGTTATATGGAGATTTTTCACGGCAATGTTTAGAATCAGGTTGCTATGGTCAAGGGGCAAGCTATGTGGGATAGAAGCCTATTTGGTGCATTCCCATGCAGACACTGACCCACCACACGTGACAGAACTCCCTCCAGCACTGTGTCCCACTTGAACTCCTTGTATTTCGTGAAGCAAATACCAAACTCCCAGTGCAGCAGCAAGAAACACAATGAAAAGTCGAGGATGACCAAGTGGCTTCACAGTCCACATGGGGTGACACTTAGCCCCCGTGGCCACAATTTAGCTACAAAGAGAGAATTTAGCACTGCTGCCTCATGTTCATTGGAAAATAAGAAACCATGTCCTCCTGGTCACATAGATGCAGACCTAGCTTTGATGGTCTCACTACATCGAAAGTTAAAGCTCCTGAAAACAACATATATTTCAAGTGCCCAAGCTCAGAGGCAATTTCTCAAGAAGTGTTTAGGCCAGCAGATCTCCATGTTTGTGGAGTGTTTATCATGTCACTTACTTTTGGAAACTGCTCTATCAACTCCAAGGTTGTGAACTCCTGAGCATTTTCCATTCTAAATATATATTCACAGATTTTCTAACTCTTCTCCTCTAATTCTGACTTACTTGGGGCAAAGGGAATGTCAAGTCATTGTTCTGGATGAGAGAGGGAAGATTGTTTTGTAGCACATATTTGCATACACATTGGATTCATTTTCCAATTTTCTGTTTGAAATACTGAATCCCTGACACTAACCCATACCCTACTAAACTCTGACTACTAATCCTAATATAATGGAGAAAAATAACCCAAACAGAATAGAAATACAAGCATTTCAGAAGAAGCATGGTGTATAGTTGGAATTACCTTTTGCATGATATAAGGTAGGAGTTATAAATCTAGTCAATTATTTGTTGAAATAATTTTCCATGTGTTTTTAAAGTTAAGAAAAATGTGAATTCCTGTCTCCCTTTCTCTGTAGCCTCTTAAGCAAATGTATTTTTATATGCACAAATAGAATCCTACCTGGTTTCACATATACATTCTTGTGAGGTGGCTGACTTGGCAGATACAAATTGTGAGAAGAGATCACTCCTCCTAAACGCTGTTTTAACTGAAAATTGAACCCATGGGTGAGCTTCCTAGATGAACAACACTATACACATATTCATGTTCAGTAAAATGAATATTTTGGGATATGCGGATGAGTTATTTTTCATGATGAATTTCAATTGGCATATATATTGCTACATTATAATGTGTGTGTTTGTGTGTCTATATATACATTATATATATATATATATATATATATATATATATATATATATATATATATATTCTCCAGATTTACCAAAATATGAAATATATGTGTCTTCTTATACACCGCGTGAATTCATTCATATTCATATATGTGGATTTATAATCAACTTTTAAAAAGTTTATTCTCAGAAATATACATCCACTGAAATAAATATTTGTTTCCTAGTACTGAAAACTAACTTCAGGGAAGGGTGCTTACAAATCCTAATATTTCTACAGTAACTGACCAAGTTTAACATCAATGCAAGTAGATTCCTATTGGATATGGTGTGTTTATTAAAGTTCATTTTAATCAAACCTGGTACGTTATTATTTCTTCAGTTTATAGACATCATAAATTATATCCTTTCATTCACAAGTTCACAAATTTATAAACATTTGGTTCACTTTCAATCACTTCCTCCTTCAGAACACTTATATTTCTCCATGTTTCTTGACTGGTCTTTTCACTAGACTTCTTTCTAAAGACATTGTTTTCGATTCCATAATCATTTTTGAAGCAAAACTCACACACTATTTATGATAAACGGTAACCCTAATATAACCATTAGATATATAAGTGGTTGGAATGAATGTATGTATATCAATAAATGATTTCCTCTATTTTTTCAGATATCAATACAATCCATTATTTAAATTTGGAACCAGTCATATAATTTATTCACAGTATGGTCTATTAATGCATCATCTCTATATTCATCAACACAGGGTAAGCCGATTAGTATCCCCAGTACTAATTTATATCTTTTCAAAATATTTCCCCCAGAAATGGTGGAAGAAATACTCATGTCACCTGATCTTCATATACATATTAACACAGTAATATTCTGGACACAAAATGCGAAGGTCACCCTTATGATTGTACCAAAGCCTCAATGGAATGTGAACATGGATTACTAAATATATCCATGTCCAGGTTGCCTAATGCTCTCAAATGTCAATCTTATTGGTGACTACAAATTGGTTTCTTCTTAAGATTATGTATTCAACCTCAACCCTGTTGAAAATGTCTAATCCTATCACGTTATACTTTGCCTGATTTCCTAATGTCTCTATTGATGTCTGCTTTCCTACATATTTTCCCCAGTTCATCATTGTGCCTGACTCTTCACATATGGTGTCATTTATATTCACTCTCTAACCAAAACCCTATTGCTAAAGTACATTTGGTCCAAATCCTAGACTCACTCTTCCTTCTAAACCTACTGACTATCTTCCTAATCCTACACACAATCCCTTTTTGACTGGATGATCTCTTCTACATTTAATCATCTGAGGTACAGGGTCTTATGCCATTGTATATCAATTTAACTGAGACCTCGGTGCAAAACATAACTCAAGCTAAGGATCCCAATCAAGGGTCCAAATCCTTCTGGGCTTCAAATATTACCTAGATTTCTGTTTTCATACTTATGTTCTACCTCTATATTCTTATAAATATCGCTGGTTCCCAATACCATTATTCATCCAGCAGAATGATTTCCAACCCAAATCAAACATGCTATTAATCCTAACCATACAATGTTCTTTCAATCTCACTTTACAGAAGAGCAGGGACAAAGTTGGTATTACAATACAGGAAGTTAGGAGATCTTCCAACTGCTGAGTACCTCAAAATCCATGCAGAAATGATCCCTGGAGAAGATGCAGGCAGCTATGAAGGACCTGAGAGAACAAAAGTCATATTCCATGGCAAAAAACATGGTCAGGATGAAAAGATGTGTCTGAGTCAGCCTCTCTATTCTTTATGTAGGGAAGATGGACCAAACCAGGCCTGTGTGGAGAGCTGTTCCCAGGTAACTATGGTTTCTATACCATTCTAACATGAGAAAGTATCACAGGAAGTAGGGCAGCCTCCATGTCAGGAGACAATAGGAAGAAACTGTTAGGACAAAGTGGTGGCCAAGACAGTGACCTCATTCATTTTCTGAAGGTAGTGACCTCACCTCACTTCCTTGGTGATGGAGTTCTCTGAATTTTGTGATCCAGGAAGCAAGGCACCCTGAGCCAGTCCCAGTCCCAGTCGCAGTGGGCTCATTTCTTTGGATTTTCCAGGAACAGAGTCAGTCTTTCTTGGTACCTACTGATGTAAGGGTTGCCAAATACCAAGAAAGCTCTGAAGAGGGGTCTTTCCTGAGAGGATAGGAATTGGCTCACCACTGCGTCCTTACAACTTCACAGATTTGACCAAGGAGACCAGATCTGAGACAGAAAGGCCATTTCTGGGGAGCATTGTATGTCCTACCAGTCAGAGGACATTCCAGATAGTCACAGACCTACTTGGAAGAAGGAGGTGCATTAGAGGGTGTTGGTTTGTGTTTGTGGTTTTTTCACATGATCTGAGAATAGGTAAAAAAGGAGGTTTGTTTGGTTTGGAGTGGACTGTTTCTAGTAAGTCATTTGACAAGGAGACTGTTTCTGTGTCTGTGTATCCCATTGTGTTTTTCTTTGTAGATATTAGAAAAGAAAATAGCTCATTGGGTGTGTCCTGTCTAGTAGAAAACTTCCCAGTATGCATCCTTCCCAATTAATGAATGGACTGAGGCTTGCCTCATCCATGGGCAACACCTGCTATCTACCTAAGTTCTCATTTTTTTCCTGAATTCTGGCCACTCTCAAGATTAGTATCATGTATTTTTGTACAAGATACGTACCACCTCCAAGCTCTGTGACATGGCCATGTACTGGATAGTTGAAGAGAATGGCGAGCATCTCAGAAAACTCACATATCAGAGTAACCAGGAAAGTCTCCTAGGAGAAACCCTGCTTGGGGGCTTTTGATTACCTATTGTTCTGTTTCTCTGAATGTCAGAAAGGTCTTTGCCTCAGGCCAAACCTTAGTGAAGCCTGAAGAAAAGAGTTTTCAAATGGAAATGAATGGGAATCACCTGTGGCTTTTTACTTTATTGCTTTGGAAAAAGATTTGTCTGAATCAGCCTCTTGGCCCTGTGTGAGCCTGTGGTTTAGATTTTCAGCACCTGATGGGTCTAGAGAAAGATCCCATGTGGGCATTCAAAACCAAAATGGAAAAAAGATCAGTCATTTTGGATGAAGCCTCTCGCCTTCCTCTGTAATATTTCTGACCTCCATCAAGTGAGAATAGGGATCATTTGTGTCAAATGAGTTCTTCAAAGCCCTGCAGAGGCTGGACAATAGGTGCTTGCATTTTCTCATGACTCCAATTCACACAAAGAATCTATACCCCACAGTCAGTAGGCCTCAAATTTGAGAAGTGGAGCAGTATTAACAGCAGTCCTATATGATCACTTCTGTTTCACAGGAATGTTGTCCAGGCCACCCTGACTTTAGGCAAATGAGGGGCAAGGGAGATTATTTTTGACACTGTCTTGGGCTGTGCCCCTGATGGAAACCTCCAGCTAGAGTTTATGATTAGTGTCTATATAAAAGAAGAAGAGGGCCCTGTGGGAGTGTTTTGGTTTTAATTGTCATCATTTGTGTGGCAATTGGAAGAGATGCCTGGGTCCACCTGGGCTTGAACTCTGTTGTGATTCCCCTTTGAGACTGAGTTGTGGAACTGAACTCAGAGAAGTATTGCCATGAATTGTATTGGGATTTTTGGAGGCCACGCATGAGATTCGCCATTGGAAACTGAGATCTAGGCCCAGGGTGACTTTCCACAGAGCACTGGGAATCTCAGCCAGGATATCACAAGATTTGTTTTGAAAGATTGTCAGCCATAGTTGAGAGTCAAAACACACATGGAATTCACATTGTAGACCTCAATGGGCCTGGCTTCATGTGACCTTTTGCCCACTCTTTGGGAAGCCTTGCCTGTGAAAGTTCTCCAGAGCTTTCATTGAAATGAGATTCCTCACCTTTTAATGGTTCCTGTATAAATTAAATCCCACAGTGCCTCCAACTTCATTATTGAAAAATATCTAGATAAATACCATGAATTTTTTGAAATTACTATGACCAGGTTGCACTGGAGAACTTCTGAATGTCCTGTTCCTGATCATGATTGTACCAGACAGTGCCTTGATTGACTGGGTTTCATGAAAAAAAGTGTAGAACATAGATGCCAGAAAGTTGGAGCCTGCAGACTAGTGGGCCTAGAGCAGAGGAGTGTAGGTGTGTGAAAAAAACATTTGTGGTGGGGCCACGTGGATCTGCCATTGGCTTAGAAAGACTTGTGACTGACATGGTACAGCCAGCAGACCCTTCTATGTAAGGGCATCTTGTTATATGGAGAGGATTCCTGCCAAAGGTCAGAATCAGGTTGCTATTGTCAAGTTGAAAAGCTATGTGGGATTGAAGCCTCACTGGTGCATTTTACTAACCCACCACACGTGAGAGTACATCCTCCAGCACTGTGTCCCAGTAGAACTCCTTGTATTTCGTGAAGCCAATACCAAACTCACAGTGCAGCAGTAAAAAACACCACGAAAGTGGATAATGACCAAATGGCTCTACAGACAACACAGTTAGATACTTAGACCCCAGTGGCCAAAGTTTACCTACAAAGAGAGAATTCAGCACTGCTGCCTCATGTTCACTAGAAAACAAAAAACCATGTCATTCAGGTCACATAGATGGAGACCCAGAATTGATGGTCTCACTACAAAGGAAGCTAAAACTCCTGACAACAATATATATTTTAACTGCCCGACCTCAGAGGCAGTTTCTCAAAAATTCATTGGGCCAGCAGAGCTCCATGTTTGTGGAGTGTTTACCCTCTCCCTTTTTGTAACCCGTTCTACCTCCTACAAGTTTGTGAACTCCTGAGCATTTTTCTTTCCACATATGTATTCACAGATTTTCTAACTTTTCTCCACTAATTGTGTCTTATTTGGGGCGAAGGTAATGTCAAAGCATTGTTCTGGATGAGAGTGGGATGATTTTTGTGTAGCACATATTTGCATACACATTAGATTCATTTTCATATTTTCCATTTGAAATACTGAATCCCTGACACTAACCCATACCCTACTAGACTCTGACTACTAATCCAAATATGATGGAGAAAAAGAAACTTAACAGAATAGAAATACAGGCCTTTCATAGGAGGCATGGTGTATACTTGGACTTGCCTTCGGCTTTTTCAACGGTATGTGTTATAAATATAGTCAACTTTTCATTGTAATACTTCTCCATGAGTTTTTAAAATTAACACATATGTAAATTTCTGTCTCCCTTTCTCTGTAGCCTATTCATCACATGTATTTTTTAATGCATCTTTAGAATTCTACCTGGTATCACATGTACATTCTTGTGAGCTTGATTATTTTGGAAGATACAAATTGTGAGAAGAGATCACTCCCTCTAAATACTGATGGAACTGGAAATTCAACCTATGGGTGAATTTCCTAGATGAACAATATTATGCATAAATAAATGTTCAGTAAAATGAATATTTTTGGATACGTGGATGATATCTATTTTATTATGATTTTCAAATGGCATATATATTGCTACATTTTAATGTCTGTGTATGTGAGTATCTATCTATCTATCTATCTATCTATCTATATAGATATAGATATCTACTCTTTAGATTTTCCAAAATATGAAATATATGTGTCTTATTATACACTTTCTAAATTTACTCATGTGTGTGTATGTGGATTTATAATCAAATTTTCACAAAATAATTCTTAGAAATATTCATCCACCTTAAATACATATTTATTTCCTAGTACTAAAAACTAAATTCAGTGAATGGTGCATACAAATCGTAATATTTCCACAGTGACTGACCCAGTTTCACATCAATGCAAGTAGACACCTATGGGACCATGATGTGTATTTTGAAGTTCATTTTTATTCAACACTGATACATTACTATTTCTGCAGTTTATGGACATAATAGGATATATTCTTTCATCCACAATTTCACAAATTTATAGGCATTTAGTTCACTTTGAATCACTTCCTACTTCAGAACACATGTATTCCTCCATGTTTCTTGACTGTTCTTTTAATGAGATTCTTTCCAAACACATTATTTTTGATTTCCATAATCATTTTTGAAGCAAAACTCAGACACTCTTCATGATAAACCATAATGCTAATATTACCATTAGATGTATAACTGGTTAGAATGAATTTATGTATATCAATATAAGATTTCCTATATATTTTCAGATATCAATTCAATCCATTATTTAAAGTTTGAACCAGTTATATTATTTATTCACAGTATGGTCTATTAAGGCATCATCTCTATATTCATAGACCGATGGTATACCTATTTGTATCCCAAATACTAATTTATAAGTCTTTAAAATATTGCTTTAAGAATATTGGAAGAAATACTCTAGCCACCTGATATATATATACATTTCATCACAGTAATATTCCTGACACAAAATGCAACGGACACACTTATGATTGTACCAAAGCCTATATTGAAAGTGAGCATGTATTACTAACAACATCCATGTCCTGATTAACTAATGATCTCAAATATCATTCCTATTGGTGAGTACATATTTGTTTCTTCCTAAGATTAAATATTGAAACTGAACCCTGTTAAAAATGTCTCATCCTATCACTCACTTTGTACTTTGCCTGATTTCCTAATGTCTCTATTGATATCTGATTTCCTACACATTTTCCCCAGTTCATCACTGTGACTGACTCTTGAAATATGCTGACATTTACATTCACTCTCTAACAAAACCCCTATATCTAAAGAACTTTTGGTCCAACTCCTAGACTCACTGAAATGGGTTCTTCAAAGCCCTGCAGAGGGTAGCCCATAGGTGCTTGGGTTTTCTCATGACCCCAATTCACATAAAGAATCTATGCCCCACAGAGAGTAGGCCTCAAATTGGAGAAGTAGAGCAGTATTAATGGCAGGCCTATTTGATCACACCTGATTCACAGGAAGGGTTTCCAGGCCACCCTGAATTTAGGCAAATAAGGGGCAAATGAGCTTATTTTGGACACTGTCTTAGGCTGCGCCCCTCATGGAAACCTCCAGCAAGAAGTTATGATGAGAGTTTATATTGAAGAAGATGAGGGCCATGTGGGAGTGTTTTGGTTTAATTGTGGTCATTTGTGTGGTAGTTGGAAGAGATGACTGGGTCCACATGGGCTTGAACTCTGGAGTGATTCCCCTTAGAGACTGAGTTCTGGAAATGAACTCAGAGAAGTATTGACATGAATTGTGTTGGGATTTTAGGAGGCCACACATGAGAGTTGCCCTTGGAGACTGAGATCTAGGCCCAGGATAGCTTTCCAAAGAGCACTGGGAATCTCAGCCAGGATATCACATGACTTTATTCAGAAAGACGTGGCAGCCATTGTTGAGAGTCAAAACACACATGGACCTCAATTGTAGACCTCAATGGGCCTGGCTTAATGTGACCTTTTGGCCACTCTTTGGGAAGCCTTGCCTCTGAGAGTTCTCCTGAGCTTTAATTGAAATAATCTTCCTCACCATTTCATGATTCCTGAATAAATTGAAAGCCACAGTGCCTCCAAATTCATCCTTGAAAATTGGCTATATAAATACCATGAATTTTTTAAATTCCCATGAACAGGTGGCACTGGAGAACCTTTGGATATCTGTTTCTGATCACGAGTGTACCAGACATTGCATTGATTGACTGGGTTTCATGAAAATGGTGAGAACAGAGATGCCAGAAAGTTGGAGCCTGCTGACTAGTGGGCCCAGAGCAGTGGTGGGCAGGTGTATGATAAAACATCTGTCGTGGGGACACGTGGTTCTGCCATTGGTTTCCGAATGATTTGTGACTGACATGGTGCAGCCAGCAGAACCTTACAAGTAAAGGGACCTTGTTATATGGAGAGGTTTCAGGGCAATGTTCAGAATCAGGTTGCTATGGACATGGGTGCAAGCTTTTTGGGATAGAAGCCTGGTTGGTGCATTCTCCTGCAGACCCTCATCCACTACACGTGAGAGTACTCCCTCTAGCACTGTGTCCCAGTTTTTCTCCTTGTATTACGTGAAGCCAATACCAAACTCCCAGTGCAGCAGTAAGAAACACCACGAAAAGTGGAGTATGACCAAATTGCTTCACAGATCACATGGTTAGACACTTAGACCCCAGTGTCCTCAGTTTACTAACAAAGGGAAAATTCAGAACTTCTGCCTCATGTTCAATAGCATATAAGGAACCATGTCATCCAGGTCACATAGATGCCGACCCAGGTTTGATGGTCTCAATACAAAGGAAGCTAAAGCTCCTGACAACAACAAATTTTTCAAGGGCCCAAACTCAGAGGCAGTTTCTCAACAACTCATTAGGCCACCAGAGTTCCATGTTTGTGGAGTGTTTACCCTGTACCTTACTTTTGGAAATTCCACTACCACCTCCAAGGTTGTGAACTCCTGAGCATTTTCTTTTCCAGATATATATTCACAGACTTTCAAACTCTTCTCCACTAATTGTGTATTACTTGTGGCGAAGGAAATATCAAGGCATTGTTTTGGAGGACAGTGGGAAGATTTTTGTCTAGCAAATATTTGCATACACATTAGATTCATTTTCCTATTTTCCATTAGAAATACTGAATCCCTGTCACTAACCCATACCCTACTAGACTCTGACTACTAATCTTAATATGATGTAGAAAAAGAAACCTAACAGAATAGAAATACAGGCCGTTCATAGGAGGCATGGTGTATACTAGGACTTGCCTTCTGCTTTATCAAGTGAATGTGTTATAAATCTAGTCAACTTTTCATTGTAATACTTCTCCATGAGTTTTTAAAGTTAACACATATGTACATTTCTGTCTCCCTTTCTCTGTACCCTATTCATCTCATGAAATTTATTATGCATATTTAGTATCCTACCTGGTATCACACGTACATTCTTGTGAGCTTGCTGTTTTAGGAAGATACAAATTGTGAGAAGAGATCACTCACCCTAAATACTGATGGAACTGAAAATTCAACATATGGGTGAATTTCCTAGATGAACAGCATTATACATAAATCCATGCTCAGTAAAAAGAATAGTTTTGGATATGAGGATGATATATATTTCATGATGAATTTTGATTGGCATACATATTACTACATTTTAATGTCTGTGTTTGTATCTTTATATATATATATATATATATATATATATATATTTTTTTTTTTTTTTTTCTCCAGATTATTCAAAATATGAAATATATGTGTCTTATTTTACACTCACTAATTTAACTCATGTTCCTATATGTGGATTTATAATCAAATTTTCACAAAATTATTCTCAGAAATATTCATCCACATGAAATACATATTTATTTCCCAGTACTGAAAACTAACTTCGGTGAAAGGTGCTTACAAATCCTAATATTTGTACAGTAACTGACCCAGTTTAACATCAATGCAAGTAAAATCCTATGGGACATGATGTGTATTTTGAAGTTCATTTTTATTCAACACTGGTACATTACTATTTCTTCAGTTTATGGACATTATAAGATAATACTTTTCATCCACAAGTTAACAAATCTGTACGCATTTGGTTCACTTGCAATTACTTCCTGCTTCAGAATATATGTATTCCTCCATGTTTCTTGACTGTACTTTTCATGAGATTATTTCCAAACACATTATTTTCGATTTCCATAATCATTTTTGAAGCAAAACTCCCACACTCTTCATGATAAACCATAATGCTAAAATTACCATTAGATGTATAACTGGTTAGAATGAACTTATGTATATCAATATAAGATTTCCTATATATTTTCAGATATCAATTCAATCCATTATTTAAAGTTTGATCAAGTTATATTATTTATTTACAGTATGGTCTATTAAGGCATCATCTTTATAATCATAGGCACAGGGTACACGTACTTGTGTCCCCAATACTAATTTATAAGTCTTAAAATGTTGCTTTCAGAAATGTTTGAAGAAATACTGTAGTCACCTGATATACATTTACATTTCATCACAGTAATATTCCTGACAAAAAATGCAACGGACACCCTTATGATTGTACCAAAGCCTAAATTTAATGTGAGCATGTATTACTAACAACATCCATGTCCTGATTAACTAATGATCTCAAATATCATTCCTATTGGTGACTACATATTTGTTTCTTCCTAAGATTATATATTCAAACTCAACCCTGTTAAAAACGTCTTATCCTATTACTCACTTTGTACTTTCCCTGATTTCCTAATGTCTCTATTGATATCTGCTTTCCTACACATTTTCCCCAGTTCATCACTGTGACTGACTCTTCACATATGCTGACATTTGCATTCACTCTCTAACCAAAACCCTATATCTAAATAACTTTTGGAACTATCCCTTTTTGTCTGGAGGATCTCTTCCTCATTCAGTCATCCAAGGTACAAGGTCCTATGCCATTGTATAACGATTTATTTGAGACAACTTTGCGGAAATAATTCAAAGCTAAGTATCCCAATCAAGGGCCCAGTGTTCATCTGGGTTTCAAATCTTTCCTAGATTTCTGTATTCATACTTATATTACACCTATATATGCTTGTAAATATCGGAGGTCCCCAATACCATTATTCATCTCGCAGAATGATTCCTAACCCAAATTGAACATGTTATTAACCCTAACCATGCACTGTTCCCTCAATTTAACTTTACAAAGACCAGGGACAGAGTTGGTGTTATAATACAGGTAGGTAGGGGATTTTCCACCTGTTGAGAACCTCAAGTTCCATTCAGAAATAAACCCTGAAGAAGATGTAGGCAGCTATGAAGGACCTGAGAGAGCAACAGTAATCTTCCTTGGTAAAATACCTGGTCAGGATGAAGCGATGTGTCTGAATAAGCCTCTCTTTTCTTAAAGTAGAGAAGATGGACCAAACCAGGTCTGTGTGGAGAGCTGTTAACATGTGCCTATGGTTGATATACCATTCTATCTTGTGAATGTGACACAGGAAGTAGGGGAAGCCTCTCTCTCGTGGGACCCTTGGAAGCAAATGTTAGGATAAAGTGGTTACCAAGGTAGTGACCTCATTCAGTTCCTGAAGGAAGTGACCTACCTCACTTCCTTGGTGATGGAACTCTCTGAACTTGGGATCCAGGAAGCCAGGCACTCAGAGCCAGTCCCAGTCCCAGTCCCAGTGGGTTCACTTGTTTGGATTTACCAAGGACAGAGTCAGTCTTTTTGGTACATACTGATGTGTGGATGGCTAAATGCCAGGAAAGCTCTGAAGAGGGGCCTTTCCTGAGAAAGCAGGTAGTGACTCACTGATTGATGCTGAAAACTTTACAGAGTTGGTAAAGGAGACCTGATCTGAGACAGGACAGTCCATTTCGAGGGAGCAGAGTAAGGCCCATCAGTCTGAGGACACTCTGGATAGTCACAGACCTACTTGGGGGAAGGAGGTGCCTTTGTGGGTGTGGGTGTGAATTTGTGTTTTTTATCATGTTCTGAGAATAGGTAGGAAAGGCAGTATGTTTGGTTTGGAGTGGACTGTTTTTAGTAAGTCATTTGACAAGGCGAGTGTTTTTAGGTCTGTGTATCCCACTGTTTTCGTGGTTGTAGACAACACCTACTTCTTTCCTTAGTTCCTGTTTTCTTCCTGAATTCTGGCCACTCTCCAGAATAGGCTCATGTTTTTTTGTTCAAGATATGGACCTCCGTCGAGTTCTGTGACATGGCCATGTACTGGATAGATGAAGGGAATTGGGAGCATCTCTGAAAACTCGGATATCAGTGTGACCAGTAAAGTCTCAGTAGAGAAACCCTGCTTTGTGCCTTTTGCTTACCTACTGTTCTGTTGACCTGAATGTCAGGAAGGTCTTTTCCTCAGGCCACCAGTTTGTGAAGCCTGAAGAAAAGTGCTTTCAATTGGAAATGAATGAGCATCACCTGTGGCTCTTTGCTTAATTGCTTTGGAAAGGGATGTGTCTGAATCATCCTTTCGGCTCTGAGAGAGGCTGTGGCTTTGATTATCAGCACCTGATGGATCTAAAGAAAGATCCCATGTGTGCATCCAAAACCAAAATGGCAAAAAGATCAGTCATTGTGGATGAAGTCTCTTGCTTCCTCTGTTAGGTTCCTGACCTCCATTAAGTAAGTATAGGGATCCTTTGAGACAAATGAGTTCTTCAAAGCCCTGCAGCAGTGCTTGGGTTCTCACATGACTCCAAATCACATAAAGAATCTATACCTCACAGTCAGTAGGCTTCAAAATGAAGAAACAGAGCAGTATTACTGGCAGGCCTATTTGATCAATCCTGGTTTACAGGAAGGGTGTCCAGGTAACCCTGACTTTAGGAAAATGAGGGGCAAGGGAACTTATTTTGGACACTGTCTTGGGCTGCGCCCCTTATGGAAACCTCCAGCCAGAGGTTATGATGAATGTCTACATGGAAGAATATGAGGGCCATGTGGGAGTATTTTGGTTTTAATTGAACATATTGTTAACCCTAACCATACACTGTTCCCTCAATCTAAGTGTTCAGAAAAGCAGGGAAAGATTTGGTCTTACAATACAGGAATGCAGGGGATCTTCCACCTGCTGAAAACTTCAAAGTTTCATGCAGAAATGAACCCTGGAGAAGATGTAGGCAGCTATGAAGGATCTGAGAGAGCAAAAGGCATCTTCCATGGCAAACAGCCTGGTCAGGATGAAGGGTTGTGTCTGAATCAGATTCTCTCTTCTTAATGTAGAGGAGAGGCCTGTGTGGAGAGCTGTTCAGAGGTGACTATTGTTTCTTTACCATTCTAACTTGTGAAAGTGTCACAGGAAGTAGGGACATCCTCCATGTTATGAGACCTTAGGAAGCAAATGTTAGGACAAGTTGGTTGCCAAGGCAGTGACCTCACTCAGTTACTGAAGGAAGTGACCTCACCTCACATCCTTGTTGATGGAACTCTCCAAATTTGGGTTCCAGGAATCTAGGCACCCAGGCCCAGTCCCAGCACCAGTTCCAGTGTTCTTACTTGTTTGGATTTTCCAAGGACAGAGTCAGTCTTTTGTGGTACCTACTTATGTGAGAATGGCCAAATTCCAGAAAAATTCTGAAGAGGGGCCCTTCCGGAGAAAACAGATAGAGGCTCACTGCTGGCTCCTGACAACTTCACAGAGTTGACCAAGGAGTCCAGATCTGAGACACGACAGACCATTTCTGGGGAACATAGTATGGCCCTCCAGTCAGAGGACACTCTGGATAGTTCCAGACCCACTTGGGAGAAGGAGGTGCCTTTGTGGTTGTGGGTGTGGGTTTGTGGTTTTTTCTTTTGTTCTGAGAATAGTTAGGAAAGGGGGTGTGTTTGGTTTGGAGTGGACTGTTTCTAGTTAGTCCTTTGACAAGGCGAGTGTTTTTAGGTCTGTGTATCCCACTGTTTTCGTGGTTGTAGACATTAGAAAAGATAATGCCTCAATGGGTGTATCCTCTCAAGGAGAAAACTTCCCAGCATTCATCCGGCACAATTTATAAATGGAGTGTGGCTTGCCTTATCAATGGGCAACACCAACTATCTTCCTACGTTCCTGTTTTCTTCCTGAATTCTGGCCACTCTCCAGAATAGGCTCATGATTTTGTGTCAAATATATGTACCACTTCCAAGCTCTGTGACATGGCCATGTACTGGTAGCTGAAGGGAATGGCAAGCATCTCAGAAAACTCAGATATCAGTGTAGCCAGTAAAGTCTCAGTGGAGAAACCCTGCTTTGGGCCTTTTGATTACCTATTGTTATGTTGCCCTGAATATCAGGAAAGTCTTTG
Source organism: Callospermophilus lateralis (assembly GCF_048772815.1). NCBI lineage: Eukaryota > Metazoa > Chordata > Mammalia > Rodentia > Sciuridae > Callospermophilus > Callospermophilus lateralis. The sequence continues at coordinate 1,450,226 of NW_027513904.1, forward strand.
TCTCAGGCCACCCCTTTGTGAAGCCTGAAGAAAACAGTTTTCACATGGAAATGAATGGGCATTACCTTTGAGTTTACAATAAAACCTTCACAGATTTGGCTCTCATTAAGTTAAAAATACTTTTAGATTGTATCTCAGTGTAAAAAGTAACATGGAACTGTACATATCTTATTGATAACAAGTCCAATTATAGAACACAAATGATATACATAAATCTCCAACACTCCAACATGTTTTTCTTTTAAGCCTAGAATTACCATACAACCTTAGAACACCAGCTTGATACAATGGTCTTTGCAAGCTTCTACCTTACAGACTTGTATACCTGGAAGATATGAACACATTAACACCACAATTACATTGATGTTTTTGTATTAAACAAGTTTAGATTTTAAAGAAATAACATGGCACAATTTTATAAAAACAGTACTTGTTTTACCAGCTGTTTAATTTTTTAAGATTACTTGCTCAAAACTTACACATATAACCAAGTTACACACACCTTTTTTTATTATTTACTTAAACCCTTTTAATTACTTAATCATATAGACTCTCTTATCCAGAAACACGTTTTTCCTCTATTATATCTATATCTAGAACCTTTTAGTTTCTCTTTTCCATCTACTAACCTCTTTCTGTTCACATTTCAATACAATGCTTTTCAATTTCTGAATTTAAGCAGATTATTTTATAGACATCTACATTTTATTAGGGCCTTTTTGAAAACCTAGAAAACTTATTGGCCTAATTTTAAAGACATCTTTATTTTTATCTGTTTACCCAATTTGAATTAAAACATATGAATCACGTGAATCAAAGACATTTGGATACATTTTTAAATTTTTCATGAGCGCTCCTCATCTGTCAATTGTCATATCCCTGCATGATATATGGACATACACACATACAGACATACCAACATACAACACGTAACACAAATGTAACACATAACACAATAGTAAAGGCCTTGTAGCTTTTTTCAGGTGAAATCTCCATTGCAATGCTGAAAACTCCAGAGTCGATCAAAAATAGAACTGATCAGAAAACATTAACCCATCAGCAGAATCAAGATCATGAGCTCAAAAAAAAAATTACAGAATCTAAGAAAAGCAAGAGTCCTAAAAATGATGACTGGCCAGTAATTAGTAAATACCATATTATATACTTTTTTGCTTAGGTCTAGTTTGAGTTCAGGTAAAAAGACACATTTACTCTTTTTATCTGTCTCCTGCTGAGTGCTGCAGGCTTCTTTTATTTGCATATCAAAGTAAGTCCTGGCTGAGGTCTGGAAAACTGGAAAGACTGGAATTCTGAGAAGAAACCTCACGCCTAAGGCATTTATCTATAAGTCATAATTTCCAGGTTTGGATGTTGAAAATTTTGATGCAAGTTTAAGATGTAATTCTCAAAATTTTATTTCTTTAGATTTTTCTACACTAGAAAAACTTGCTCACACAAAACTGAAAATAGGATCATTTTTTGATAATATTAATGCCACCATCAGAAGAAGTTTCTATAGGATCATTAAGCCCCTTTCTTTGTTATGAAGTTTCTAATAGTATTAAGTTAAATTAAATTGGCTGAAAAATTTTTAAAAAGAACCACATGCTACCATGTGTATCCGAAATTAAGCTTTAAAAATTTCCAAGACTGTTGCTAATTAATGTCATTTCAATAAGCCAGACCAACGTTTTAATTTAGTACCATTTTTTAAAATCTTACACACTGATGGGAATAGATACCATATCATAATTTATTATCTCTTCCCAAGTTAATGCACTGATATATCTAGTGAAATTTTTTCAGGCTGTCTAGTTCAAAATTAAAACTCTTTATTTTTTTTTTACCCTAAGTATTTAAGTTTCCTAGCATGAACTACCTGAAATCAAACTAAACAATTGTTTAAACCCAACTTTTAAGTGTAAGATAGTGCAATGCTTTAGAAACCCATTTAGATACCAGATGGTTAAAATAAAAAAAATCATTTCTAGATACACATTCACCCTAGATCATCCCCAAGAAACAATCTATAATATCAACATATTAATGCATTCATTGTCCCTTTTGTTAAGTAAACAGAGGTGGAGAAATCCTTAAAGTGCACGTAAGGAATAAGGGAGTTCCCCACAGCAAAATGGATCTGGCAGCTGCTGGGAGTCCCTTAGCCTCACCATTTACTTACAGGATTAGTTCCTCTGGTTTGCTTTGACCCCAGGCACCAGGCATATTCTATGTCTCCCAACTTTGCAGTAGTCAGCTCCCAAAAATTTCATTCTCTGCTTCAGTTGTTTTGAGTGCTAGGCTTCCCCAAGAGGGCAGAGTGGGGTTTATTTAAAGTCCCCTCTGGGGTGTCAAAATTTATGACTGAAGGCTTGGTTCCCATCCCAAAGCCAATTAATGCCAATTTAATAATGAGAACAGGGTTTTGAGAAAAGTTTAAGCGAGATATCAAAGTTCTTAGACCCCAGACATTTCCCTCTGCAGTGGGCATGCTCAATCCAACTACGGGAAGAAAAGAAATCACTGCTTCCGTAATGTTGCTTAACAAAGGGGAGTAAAGTTTATCAAAGTTCTTTAAAGCACAGCTAAGAGAGGTGAAAAGGTGAGAACAGAAAAACTGGCGGTTCTATTGACTTTTGGTCCCTCACAGGAGAAGCATTAGTTTAAAATTTAGCTAAAGTAACTTCCACATATGTAATGCAGGTTGGAACTCGGGACTCTGCATCGGACCAAACAATGCCATCACATTTAAGAGAAACACAGATAAAATGACACACAAAGACCATCATGCAGCTCCCGTTTGTTCACAACCCCAAGATCTACAATCTTGTGACTCAGAGAGAATGGAGGGAAGAGGGGGAGGAGTAGAAGGTTTGAGTGATAGGATCCTGGGTGAAGGGGTCGGATTGGAGGCAGGGACCAGGAATGGCTTCAAGGAAAGAGGCATGGAATGGCTTTGTCCCATAATGAGAGTTTCTCAAACAGAGACAAGGACAATACAAACGTGACACAAACATGTACACACAGTTAACATTTAACACGAGTTCAGAAGTAAAGATTAGAACCTAGTAACTGTCAAAACCTGATGGGTTAGACCACAAAGACAGACAGTGAATTCAACCTGAGAGAAAAAAGTAGTCAGCAAGATATGATGGGTTGCCAGCAGAGTCACCTAATGTGGGCTCATTCGTCCCTCCTCACCTAATGAGAGCACATCCGTCACTCCCCGAGTCCTCCAAGGCATCCCTTGCAAGGACATGGCCTGTGGCTTTAGGACACGTTTGTCCACCACTGACAGGGGGAACTTACATTCTCCGCTGGAAGCCACTCTGCCAACCCAAACCAAAAACGGAAAAATGGAACCTGAACAAAAAGCTCTGAGTTATCACAAGGAAAAATGAAAAGAAGCGCCTTACTTACCTCCAGAGGGGTCTGTTGGTGTGTCCTTGTCCTATGCTGCGTGATTCCTGGCCAACGCACCAAATGTAAGGGTCCGGTGAACGTCGGAGGAAGAGACCACCAAGAGAACGCGGCTCATGCAACAGAAAAAGGCGTTCATTGAGGATCCAATCCAGCATGCTGGGGCTACGTGCTCACTCAAGAAGGGAGAGCAGCCCAGAGCCCCGAGCAGGGGTTGAGCAGTGCTTAAGTACACTTTTTGGGGAGGGCGGGACTTTACATATATCACAGTCTCCTTTAAGAAATCAACATACACCGCAGAAAAATCAAACAACAATTCCTAAACATGATTAGTTCATTCATTGGCAGGAACAGGTCAGGCGGGAGTGATAGGTGAGTTCTAAAGCGAGGTACACATTCAAACAGATTGGTTTAGGCCTTGCGATGCCTATGTGCCAGGCCACACAGGGTCCTAGGTTATTAAACAACCAGGCGGTCAGGGGGAATATTTACTGGGCAGTCCGGAATTGTACTACAAGCTACAGGAATTTTAGGTTTTGCATGTAGCATAGGAACTTAACAATACCTGGTCCTTTACATTTTAACTCAGGCCTTGCAGCTTAGAAACTTTACAAAACCCGGTCTTTTACACTTCAACTTTTACACTTTAATTTCAATTTATTTTACCCTTTCAGATCACTCCTGGTGCACAAGAAGGGTGTCCAAGCCACCCTGAATTTAGGCAAATGAGTGGCAAGGGAGCTTATTTGGGACACTGTCTTGGGCTGTGCCCCTCATGGAAACCTCCAGCCAGATGTTATGATGAGTGCCTTTATAGAAGAAGAGGAGGGCCATGTGAGAGTGTTTTGGTATTAATTGTGGTCATTTGTGTGACGGTTGGAAGAGATGACTGGGTCCACCTGGGCTTGAATTCTTGCGTGATTCCCCTTAGAGACTGACTTCTGGAACTGAACTCAAAGAAGTATTGCCATGAATTGTGGTGATATTTTAAGAGGTCAAGCATGAGAGTCGCCCTTGGAAACTAAGACCAAGGCCGAGGGTGGCTTTCCACAGAGCACTGGGAATTTCAGCAAAGATATCCCATGATTTTATTCTTAAAGACTTGGTAGCCATAGTTGAGAGTCAAAACACACATGGACCTCACATTGTAGACCTCAATGGGCCTGGCTATATCTAACCTTTTGGTCACTCTTTGGGAAGCCTTGCCTATGAGAGTTCTCCAGAGTTTCATTGAAATGAGCTTCCTCAACATTTAATGGTTCTTGAAACCCACAGTGCATACAAACACAATAGAAATACAAGCAGTTCAGAAGAGGCATGGTGTATAGTTGGACTTGCCTTTTGCATTATGTAGGGTAGGTGTTATAAATCTAGTTAATTTTTAATTGAAATAGTTCTCCTTGTGTTTTTAAAGTTAATAAATATGTGAATTCCTGTATCCTTTTCTCTGTAGCCTATTCATCACATGTATTTTTATATAAACATATTGAATCCTACCTGGTATCACATATACATTCTTGTGAGGTGGCTGACATGGCAGATACAAATTATGACAAGAGATCACTCCTCCTAAACGCTATTGGATCATAAAATTCAGCCTAAGGGTAACCTTTCTAGTTGAACAACATTATTCATAAATCCATGTTCAGTAAAATTAATATTTTTGGATCTGTGGACGATATATATTTCATCATGAATTTCAATTGGCATATATATTGCCACTTTATAATGTCTGTGTGTGTTTTGCTCTTTGCTTAATTGCTTTGGAAAGAGATGTGTCTGAATCAGCCTCTTGGCCCTGTGTGAGGCTGTGGCTTAGATTCTCAGCACCTGATGGATCTAAAGAAAGATCCCATGGGTGCATCCAAAACCAAAATGGCCAAAAGAGCAGTTATTGTGGATGAAGACTCTCACCTTCCTCTCTAATGGCCCTGACATCCATCAAGTGAAAATAGGGATCCTTTGGGTCAAATGAGTTCTTTAAAGCCCTGCAGAGTTTAGCCCATAGGTGCTTGGGTTTTCACATGAATCCAATTTACATAAAGAATCTAAACCCCACAGTCATTTGGCCTCAAATTGAAGAAGATAAGGGGCATGTGGGAGCATTTTGTTTTGAATTGTGGTAATTTGTTTGGCGCTTGGAACAGATGACTGGGTCCACCTGGGCTTGAACTCTGGTATGATTCTCCTTAGAGACTGAATTCTAGAAGTGACATCAGAGAAGTATTGTCATGAATTGTGTTTGGATTTTACTAGGCCATGCAACCTAGATCTCAGGTATTAATTGTGGTGCAGGGAGATCTAGGTGCAGGGTGGCTTTGCCCAGAGCACTGGGAATCTCAGCCTGGATATCACATGATTATATTCTGAAATTCTTTAAAGCCACAGTTGAGAGTCAAAACACACATGGACCTCACATTGTAGACCTCAATAGGCCTGACTTCATGTGACCTTTTGGCCACTCTTTGGGAAGACTTGCCTGTGAGTGTTCTCAAGATCTTTCATTGAAATGAGCTTCTTCAACATTTAATGGTTCCTGAATGAATTGAAACCCACAGAGCCTCCAACTTTATCCTCAAAAAATGGCTTGATAAATACCATGAGACTTTTGAAATTCCCATAACCAGGTGGCACTGGAAAACTTTTGGATGTCCTGTTGCTGATCATGAGTGTATCTCACAGTGCCTTGACTGACTGGGTTTCATGAAAATTGTGTAGAACAGTGATGCCAGTATGTTGGAGCCTGTTCATTAGTGGGACTAGAGCATAGGTGTGAAGGTGTGTGATAAAACATGTGTGTTGGGGCATGTGGATCTGCCATTGGCTTCCAATTGCCTTGTGACTGACAGGGTACAGCCAGCAGACCCTTATATGTAAAGGCATCTTGTTATATGGATAGGTTTCTGGGCAATGTTCAGAATCAGGTTGCTATGGACAAAGGGGCAACCTATGTGGGACAGAATCCTGGTTGGTGCATTCTCATGCAGATTGTGTCCCTCCACACGTGACAGAACTCCCTCCAGCACTGTGTCCCAGTTGAACTCCTTGTATTTCATGAAGCAAATACCAAACTCCCAGTGCACCAAGGAGTAACACCACGAAAATTGGAGCATGACCAAATGGCTTCACAGTCAACCCGGGGAGACACTTACACCCCAGTGGCCATAGTTTAACTACAAAAAGAGTATTCAGCACTGCTGCCTCATTTTCATTGGAAAATTAGAAACAATGTCCTTCAGGTCACATATTTGCACACCCAGATTTGATGGTCACACAACAAAGGAAGCTAAAGCTCCTGACAACAACATGTATTTTAAGAGCCCAACCTCAGAGAGTTTCTCAAGAAGTCTTTACACAAGCAGAGCTCAATGTTTGTGGAGTGTTTACCCTGTCCCTTACTTTTGGAAACTCCTCTACCACCTACAAGTTTGTGAACTCCTGAGCATTTTTTATTCCTGATATGTATTTACAGATTTTCTAACTTTTCTCCTCTAATTGTATCTTACTTGGAACTAAGGTAATGTCAAGGCAATCTTCTGGATGAGAGTGTGAACATTTTTGTGTAGCACATATTTGCATACCAATTAGAGTCATTTTCCATATTTCCATTCGAAATACTGAATCCTTGACACTAACGCATACCCTAATAGACTCTGACTACTACTCCTAATATGATGGAGAAAAATAACACAAACAGAATAGGAATACAAGCAGTTCAGAGGAATCATAGTGTATAGTTGGACTTGTTTTTTGCATGATTAATTGTAGGTGTTATAAATCTAGTCAATTTTTAATTGAAATAGTTCTCCATGTGTTTTTAATGTTAACAAATATGTGAATACCTATCTCCCTTTCTCTGTAGCCTATTCAGCACATGTATTTTCAAATGCACATATAGAACACTACCTTGTATCACACCTACATTTTGTGAGGTGGCTAATTTGGCAAATACAATTTGTGAGAAGTGATCACTCCTGTTAAACTCTGTTGGAACTGAAAATTTAACCTAGGGGTGTGTTTCCTAGAAGAACAACATTATACATAAATACATGTTCTAAAAGAAATAATTTTGCATCTGTGGAGGATATATATTTCATGATAAATTTAATTGCTAATTTATTGTCTGTGTGTGTTTTTTTGTATATATATATATATATATATATATATATATATATATATATATATATACACTCTCCAGATTTTTCAAAATATGAAATATATGTGTCTTATATACACTCCCTAAATTCATTCATGTTCATGTATATGGATTTATAATCAACTTTTCACAAGATCATTCTCAGAAATATTCATCCACCTGAAATACATATTGTTTCCAGTACTGAAAACTAACTTCAGTTAATGTTGCATACAAATACTAATAATTCTACAGTAACTGACCCAGTTTAACATCAATGCAAGTACATTCCTATGTGACATGATGTGTATTTTGAAATTCATTTTAATTCAACACTGGTATATTACTATTTCTTCAATTTATGCACATCATAGGATATATATTTCATCCACAAGTTAGCAAACTTATAGGCATTTGTTTCACTTTCAATCACTTCCTGCTTCAGAACACATGGATTCTTCCAGGTTTCTTGACTGGTCTTATAATGAGACTTCTTTCGAAATATATTATTTTTGATTTTTTTTATCACTTTTGAAGCAAAACTGACACTCACTTCATGATAAACCATAACTATAATATCACCACTAGATGTATAACTGGTTGGAATGAATGATTTTATAACAATATAGTATTTTTTATATATTCTCTTATATCAGTTTATTCCATTATTTAAAGTGGAACCAGTTATATTATTTATTCACTATATTGTCTATTCATGCATTATCTCTATATTCATAGACACAGGGTACACCTCTTAGTACCCCCAATACTAATTTATTAGTCTTCTAAATATTGCTCCCAGAAATGGTGGAAGAAATACTCATGTCACCTGATCTACATATGCATGTTATCATAGTAATATTCTGGACACAAAATGCAAAAGTCACACGTATGATTGTACCAAAGCCTAAATGGAAACTGAACATGGATTACTAAAAACATCCATATCCAGGTTGCCTAATGCTCTCAAATGTCAATCCTATTGGTGACCACATTTTTGTTTCTTCCTAAGATTATATATTCAACCTCAAAACTATTGGAAATGTCTAGTTTTTTCACTCACTTTATACTTTGCCTGATTTCCTAATGTCTCTATTGATATCTACTTTCCTACATATTTTTTCCAGTTCAACATTGTGACTGACCCTTCACATGTGCTGACATTGACATTCACTCTCTAACCGAAACCCTATTGCTAATGAACTTTGGTCCAAATCCTATACTCTATCTTCTTCCGAAACATACTGACTATCTTCCTGATCCTATCGACTATCCCTTTTTGAGTGGATGTACTCTACTACATTCAATCATCTGAGGTACAAGGTCCTATGCCATTGTATATCGATTTTTCTGAAACATGTATGCAGAACATAATTCAAAGCTACGTGTCCCAATCTATTGCCAAATGCACTTCTGAGCTTCAAATCTTACCTAGATTTCTGTTTTCATACTTATATTTAACCACTATATTTCTATATATTGCAGGTTCCCAATAACCTTATTCATCCCGCAGAATGATTCCTAACCCAAATCGAACGTGTTATTAACCCTAACCATACACTGTTGCCTCAATCTAACATTACAAAAGAGCAGGGACAGGGCTATTCTTTCAATTAGGGATGTAGGTTATCTTCCAACTGCTGAGAACCTCAAAGTTCGATGCAGAAATGATCCCTGGAGAAGATGTAGGCAGCTATGAAGGACCTGCATGAGCAAAAGCCATCTTCCATGGCAAACAACCTGGACAGGATGAAGGGATGTGTATGCATCAGACTCTCTCTTCTTAATGTAGAGAAGATGAACCTAACCAGGCCTGCGTGTAGAGCTGTTCCATGGTGTCTATTTTGATATACCATTCTAACTAGTCAAATTGTCACAGGAAGTAGGGGCACCCTCCAACTCATGGAACCATTGGAAGCAAGTCTTAGGACAAAGTTGTTGCCAAGGCAGTGACCTCATTCAGTTGCAAAGAAAGTGACATACCTCATTTCCTTGGTGATGGAACTCTCTGAAATTGGGATGCAAGAAGCCAGGCACCAAGAGCCAGTCCCAGTCCCAGTCCCAGTGGGCTCACTTGTTTGGATTTACCAAGTACAGAGTCAGGCCTTCTTGGTACCTACTGATGTGAGGATGGCCAAATGCCAGTAGAGCTCTGAAGAGGGGCCTTTCTTGAGACAGCAGGTTGTGGCTAACAGCAGGCTCCTCGCAGAATAACAGAGTTGGCCAAGGAGACAAGATCTGAGACCAGACAGGCCATTTCGAGTGGAACATAGTATGGCCCACCAGTCAGAGGACACTCCAGATAGTTAAAGACCTATTTTTGGGAAGGAGGTGCCTTTTTGGTTGTGGGTGTGAGTTTGCGGTTTTGTTTCATGTTCTGAGAATAGGTAGGAAAGGTGGTTGGTTTGGTTTGGAGTCGACTGTTTCTAGTAAGTCTATAGACAAGGCGAGTGTTTCTATGTCTGTGTAGCCACTGTGTCCGTGGTTTTAGACATTAGAAACGAGAATGCATCAATGGAGGTGTCCTGTCTAGTAGAAAGCTTCACAGCATTCATCCTGCACAATTGATTAATGGACTGTTGCTTGCCTTATGGATGGGAAACACCTACTAACTTCCTAAGTTGCTGTTTTCTTCCTGAATTCTGGCTACTCTCCAGAATAGTATCATGGTTTATTGTCCAAGATATGTACCACCTCCAAACTCTGTGACATGGCCATGTCCTTGATAGCTGAAGGGAATGGGAACATCTCAGAAAACTCAGATATCAGTGTGACCAGTAAAGTCTCAGTGGAGAAACCCTGCTTGGCTCCATTTGCTTATCTATGTTTCTGTTGCCTTGAATGTCAGGAAGGTCTTTGCCTCAGGCCACCCCTTTGTGAAGCGTGAAGAAACAGTTTTCAAATGGAAATGAATGGGCATCACCTGTGGCTCTTTGCTTAATTGCTCTGGAAAGGGATGTGTCTTAGTCAGACACTAGGCCCTGTTTGAGGCTGTGGCTAAGATTCTCAGCTCCTGAGAGATCTAAAGAAGATCCCATGTGTGCATCCAAAACCAAAATGGCAAAAAATCTGTCATTGTGGATGAAGTCTCTTGCCTTCTTCTGTTTGGTTCCTGACCTCCATCAAGTGAGAATAGGGATCCTTTGGATCAAATGAGTTCTTCAAAGTCCTGCAGAACTGCTTGGGTTGTCTCATGATGCCAAATCACATAAAGAATCTATACCTGACAGTAAGTAGGCCTCAAATTGGAGAAGCAGAGCAGTATTTATGGCAGGCCGAGAGCAGTTGTGTGCAGGTGTGTGACAATACATCTGTGGTGGGGTCATGTGGATCTAACATTGGCTTCCAAATGGCTTGTGACTGACATGGTGCAGCTAGCAGAACTTTGTATGTAAAGGCATCATGTTACATGGAGAGTTTTCAGGGCAATGTTCAGAATCAAGTTCCTATGGTAAAGGGGGCAAGCAATGGGGGATAGAAGCCTGGTTGGTGCATTCTCCTACAGACCCTGACACACCATACGTTACAGGACTCCCTCCAGCATTGTGTCCCAGTTTAACTCCTTGTATGTCATGAACCAAATACAAAACACCCACTGCAGGAGCAAGAAACACCACGAAAAGTGGAGGATGACCAAATGATTTCAAAGTCCAGACGGGGAGACACTTATCCCCCATTGGCCACAGTTTAGTTACAAAGAGTGAATTCAGCACTGCTGCCTCATGTTCATTGGACAATAAGAATTCATGTCCTCCAGGTCACAAAAATGCAGACCCAAGTTTGATGGTCTCACTACAAAGGAAGCTAAAGCTTCTGAAAACAACATATATTTCAAGTACCCAACCTCATTGTCAGTATCTCCAGAAGTGTTTAGGCCAGCAGAGATCCATGTTTGTGGAGTTTTACCCTGTCCCTAAGGTTTGGAAACGTCTCTTCCACCTCAAAGGTTGTGAACTACTGAGCATTTTCCATTCTACGTATGTATTCACAGATTTTCTAACTCTTCTCCTCTAATTGTTTCTTACATGGAGCGTGGTTATTTCAAGCCATTGTTCTGAATGAAAGTGGGAATTTTTTGTGTGTAGCACGTATTTGCATACACATTGGATTCATTTTCCAATTTTCCATTCGAAATACTGAATCCCTGACACGAACCCATACCCTACTAGACTCTGACTACTAATTCTAATATCATGCAGAAAAGTAACACAAACAGAATTGAAATACAAGCAGTTCAGAGGAAGCATGGTGTATAATTGATCTTGCCTTTTGCATGATAAATGTCAGGTGTTATAAATCCAGTCTATTTTTAATTGAAATAGATCTCCATGTGTTTTTAAAGTTAACAAATATGTGAATTCCTGTCTCCCTTTGTCTGTAGCCTATTCAGCACATGTATTTTTATATGCACATATCAAATCCTACCTGGTGTCACACCTACATTCTTGTGAGGTGACTGACTTGGGAGATACAATTTGTGAGAAGACATCACTCCTCCTAAACGCTGTTGGAACTGATAATTCAAATAATGGGTGAGCTTCCTAGTAGAAAAACATTATACATAAATCCCTGTTAAGAAAATTGAATATTTTTGGATCTGTGATTGATGTATATTTCATAGTGAATTTAGATTTGCATATATGTTGCTACATTTTAATATCTGTATGTGTCTGTGTGTGTATACACACACACACACACACACACACAGTCTCTCCAGATTTTTCAAAATATGAAATATTTGTATCTTATTTACACTCCCTAAATTCATTTATGTTCAAGTATGTGGATTTATAATCAACTTTTCACAAGATTTTTCTCAGAAATATTTATCCACCTGAAATACATATTTGTTTCCTAGTACTGAAAACTAACTTCAGTGAATGGTACATACAAATCCTGTTGATAGCCACAGCCAAGGGTCTCCAGTAAATACCATATGTACTACTGCACAACCTAAGGCAGGCATGGTCCCTAAGCCACATGCTCGTTGTTTAAACAGAGAGGGGGAGATGTTGAGAGCCACAGCCAAAGGGGCCCCAGGAAACCTCCAGCTGCCAGCAAACTTCCAGCTGCCGGCTGATGATTGGCTCCACAGCGGCCCCAGCAACATCTAGCTGATTGGCTCCTCTGTGGTGATGCTCAATGGGATGTTTTCCTGCCCTTTCAGACAACGGAGCTGCTCATTGGTGGGCCTTTTTGGCTCCGCCCATGTGACCCAGCCAATTGGCCTCAAAAGGAGGAGGCTTGTGGTTGAGGGAGAGGCTTGTGGGAAGACTGTGGTGGCAGTTGGGCTCTGAGGGTTTTTCCTGAGAAGCTGTTTTGTTTGGCTTGTGTGGTTCTAAAAATAAAGTTTGTTTCTTTTGACAATTGGCTCCTGAATTGTGCCCAGCCAGACTGATGATAATCATGTAAAATGTTGATTTTAAATCGCATACATGAACTTGAATGAATTTAGGGAGTGTATAATAAGACACATATATTTCATATTTTGGAAAATCTGGAAAATCTGGTATATATATATATATATATATATATATATATATATATATATATACACACACACACACACAACAATAAAATGTAGCAATATATATGCCAATCGAAATTTATCATGAAATATATATCATCCACATATCTAAAAATATTCATTTTACTGAACATGGATTTATGTATGATGTTGTTCACTAGGAAGCTCACCCATAGTTTGAATTTTCAGTTCCATCAGTATTTAGGGGAAGTGATCTATTCTCATAATTTGTATATTCCAAAGTTAGTGAGATCACAAGAATTTACGTGTGTTACCAGGTAGGAGTCTATATATGCATAAAAATATACATGTTCTAAAGAGGCTACAGAGAAAAGGAGACAGGAATTTACATATGTGTTAACTTTGAAAACTCATGGAGAAATATTACAATGAAAAGTTGACTAGATTTATAACACATATCCTTGATAAAGGAAAAGGAAAATCCAAGTATACACCATGCCTCCTACAAAAGGCCTGTATTTCTATTCTGTTAGGTTTCTTTTTCTCCATCATTTTAGGATAGTAGTCATAGTCTAGTAGGGTATGGGTTAGTGTCAGAAATTCAGTATTGCAAATGGAAAATAGGATAATGTATCCAATGTGTATGCAAATATGTGCTACACAATAATCTTCCCACTCTCACCTAGAACAATGCCTTGACATTACCTTTGCCCCAAGTGAGACACAATTAGAGAAGAAGAGTTAGAAAATCTGTGAATACATATCTGGAATGGAAAATTCTCAGGAGTTCTCAACCTGGGAGCAGGTAGAGGAGTTTCCAGAAGTAAGGGATTGGGTAAACACTCCACAACCATGGAGCTCTGCTGGAAAAAAGACTTCTGGAGAATCTGCCTCTGAGGTGTGGCACTTGAAATATATATTGTTGTCAGGAGCTTTGTCTTCATTTGTAGTGAAACCATCAAAGCTGGGTCTGAATCTATGTGACTTGGAGAACATGGTTTCTTATTTTCCAATGAACCTGAGGCAGCAGTGCTGAATTCTCTCTTTGTAGGTAAACAGAGTCCAGTGGGCCAAAGTGTCTAACCATGTGGACTGTGAAGCCATTTAGTCATCCTCCAATTTTCATGGTGTTTCTTGGTGCTGAACTGGGAGTTTGATATTTGCTTCAAGAAATACAAGGAGTTCAACTGGGACACAGTGTTGGAGGGAGTTCTGTGACATGTGCTGGGTCAGAGTCTCCAGGAGAACTCACTAACCCGGCTTCTATCCCACATAGCTTGCCCCCTTGACCATAGCAACCTGATTCTGAACATTTCCCTGAAACCTCTCCATATAACAAGATGCCTTTGCATATAAGGGTCTGCTGGGTGCACCATGTTAGCTAAAAGCCATTTGGAAGTCAATGGCAGATCCACATGGCACCACCATAAATATTTTATCACACACCTGCACACCACAACTCTGGGCCAACTACTCCGCAGTCTCCATCTAACCGGCATCTCTGTTCTACACCACTTTCATTATACCCAATCAATCAAGGCACTGTCTGGTACACTAATGATCAGCAACAGGACATCAAAGGTTCTCCAGTGCCACCTCATCATGCGAATTTCAAAAATTTTATGGTATTTATCTAGCCATTTTACAAGGATGAAGTTGGAGGCATTGTGGGTTTCAATTCTTTCAGGAATCATTCAATGTTGAGGAAGCTCATTTCAATGAAAGTTCTGGAGAACTCTCACAGGCAAGGCTTTCCAAAGAGTGGCCAAATAGTCACATGAAGCCAGGCCAATTGAGGTCTACAATGTGAGGTCCATGTGTGTTTTGACTCTCAACTATGTCTGGCAAGTATTTCAAAATAACATCATATGATATTCTGTCTGAGATTCCCAGTGCTCTGTGGAAAGCCACCCCGGGCCTAGATCTCAGTTTCAAAGGGCGAATTTCATGGGTGGCCGCCTAAAATCCCAACACAAATCATGGCAATACTTCTCTGAGGTCAGTTCCAGAACTCAGTCTCTAAGAGGAATCACACCAGAGTTCAAGCCCTGGTGGACCCAGTCATCTTTTCCTACTGCCACATAAATGACCACAATGAAAACCAAAACACTCCCAAATGGCCCTCATCTTCTTCCATATAGACACTCATCATAACCTCTGGCTTGACGTTTCCTTGAGGGGCACAGCCCAAGACAGTGTCCAAAATAATCTCCCTTTCCTCTCATTTGCCTAAAGTCAGGGTGGCCTGGACACCCATTCTGTGAACCATGAGTGATCAAATAACCCTGACTTTAATACTGCTCTGCTTCTCCAATTTGAGGCCTACTGTCTGTGGAGTATAGATTCTTGATGTGAATTGGAGTAATGAAAAAACCCAATAACCCATTGGCTACACTCTGCAGGGTTTTGAAGAACTCATTTGACCCAATAAATCCCTATTCTCATTTTATGGATGTCAGGAACCTTACAGAGGAAAGTGAGAGACTTCATCCTCAATGACTGCTTTTTGGGCCACTTTGGTTTTTGATGTGCCTTCTGGAATGTTACATAATTTTTTTTTTTGGTTTTAGTGCCTTCTGGAATATTACATAATTTTTTTCTTTAGACATTATTGCCAGAGTTCCTATCTTCATCCCAGTGCAGGTGAAATCAAAGATAATACCAATCTACAGCTTCTGCAATAGCCATCCCTGTACTGCTTGCAGAACTTGCCTGGACACATTGTGAACTCACCTAAATACGTTGTGAACTATCTGTTGGTGCAGCGACTTGTGGTAGTGTTGGGGTATATTTGCTGATGATGTCATCGGTGGTACAATTTTTCCAAAAGGAGCCATCAATTGGCTTGGTGTATCTTCCTCCCTTCTGCGTGTCATGATCGTCCAGCTAAAATTTGGGGGGCCAACAGAGGTGAGGCAAAGAACCTCACCCACCCCCGCTGGTACAAAGACCTCTCCACATGTGTGGCTCTATACTGGACGGGTAGTCAGTGACGGGTAAGATCCAATTGCAATGGTACCAACTTAACGGGTAAAGACCATATGTACTATTGGACAACCTAAGGCAGGCACGGTCCCTAAGCCACATGCGTGTTGTTTAAACAGAGAGGCGAAGATGTTGAGAGCCACAGCCGAAGGGGCCCCAGCAAAATTCCTGCTGCCAGCAAACTTCCAGCTGCCGGCTGATGATTGGCTCACAGCGGCCCCAGCAACACCTAGCTGATTGGCTCCTCTGCGGTGATGCTCAATGGGCTGTTTCCCTGCCCTTTCAGACCACAAAACTGCTCATTGGGGGACTTTTTTTGACTCCGCCCACATGACCCAGCCAATCGCCCTCAAGAGCAGGAGTATTGTGGGAGGCGGAGAGAGGCTCCTGTGGGAGGGAGAGGTTTTGGGAAGCCAGTGGTGGCAGTTGGGGCTCTGAAGGTTTTTTCCTGAGAGGCTGTTTTGTTTGGCATGTGTGGTTCTAAAAATAAAGTTAGTTTCTTTTGACAAGTGGCTGCTGATTGTGCCCAGCAAGACTGCGGCATTATCCTAATATTTCTACAATAACTGACCCAGTTTAACATCAATGCAAGTAGATTCCTGTGGGAGAGGACATGATGTGTATTTTGACGTTCATTTTTATGTAACAGTGGTACATTACTATTTCTTCAGTTTACGCACATCATAGTATATATATTTGATCCACAAGTTCACAAATTTATAGGCATTTGTTTCACTTTTAATCACTTTCTGCTTCAAAACACATGTATTCCTCCAGGTTTCTTGACTGGTCTTTTCATGAGACTTCTTTCCAAACACATTATTTCCGATTTCCATAATCACTTTTGAAGCAAAACTCACACATTCTTCATGAAAAACCATAATGCTGATATAACCATTATATATATTACTGGTTGGAATGAAGGATTGTATATCAATGTAAGATTTTCTGTATATTTTCAGATATCAATTCAATCCATTATTTAAAGTTAGAACCAGTTATAATATTTCTTTACAGTATGGTCTATTCATGCATTATCTCTATAATTATAGACACAGTGTACACCATTTTTACCTCCAAAAATAATTGATACGTCTTCAAAATATTGCTCTCAGAAATGGTGGAAGAAATACTCATGTCACCTGATCTACATATACATTTTACCACAGTAATATTCTGCACACAGAAAGAAGAGGTCAAACTTATGTTTGTACCAAAGCCTAAATGAAAAGTGAGCATGGATTACGGAAAACATCCATGTCCATGTTGCCTAATGCTCTCAAAAGTTCATCCTATTGGTGACTACATGTTTGTTTCTTCCTAAGATTATATATTCAAACTCAACCCTGTTGAAAATGTATAATTCTATCACTCACTTTATACTTTGCCTGATATCCTAATGTCAATTGATATCTGCATTCCTACTTTTTTCCCCAGTTCATCCTTTTGACAGACTCTCCACATGTGCTGACAATTACATTCACTCTCTATCCGAAACCCTATTGCTAAAGATCTTTTCATCCAAATCTTATACTCACTCTTCTTTCAAAACCTACCAACAATCTTACTAATCCTACAAATTATTTCTTTTTGACTGGATGTTCTCTTCAACATTCAATCAACCAAGGTACAAGGAATTATGCCATTGTATATTGATTTATCTGAGACATCTGTGCAGAATATAATTCAAAGCTAAGAATCCCAGCCAAGGGTCCAATGCAATTCTGGGCTTCAAATATTACCTAGATGTCTGTTTTCATACTTATATTTCACTTATATTCTTATAAATATCGCACGTTCCCAATACCATAATTCATCCCGCAGAATGATTCCTAACCCAAATGGAACATGTTATTAACCCTGACCATACACTGTTCTCTCAATCTATCTTTACTGAAGAGCAGGGACAGAGTTGGTCTTTCAATACAGAAATTAGGGGATCTTCCACTTGCTGAGAACCTCCAAGGTCATTAAAGAAATGATCCCTGGATTAAATGTAGGCAGCTATGAATGACGTCAGAGAGCAAAAGTCATCTTCCATGACAAACAACCTGGTTAGCATGAAGGGATGGGTCTGAATCAACATTTCTTTTCTTAATGTATAGAAGATGGACCAAACCAGGCCTATCTGGAGAGCTTTTTTTGGGTGCCTATGGTTGATATACCATGCAAACTTGTGAAAGTTTCACTGGAAGAAGGGGCAGCCTCCAACTCATTGGACTTTGGAAGCAACTGTTAGGACAAATTGGTTGACAAGGCAGTAACCTAATTCAGTTCCTGAAGGAAGTGACCTACGTCACTTCCTTGGTGAAGGAATTCTCTGAATTTGGGATCCATGAAGACAGGTACCCAGAGCCAGTCTCAGTCCCAGTCCCAGTGGGCTCACTTGTTCAGTTTTACCAAGGACAGGGTTAGTCTTTCTTGGTACCTACCTATGTGAGGATGGCCAAAGGCCAGAAGAGCTCTGAAGAGGGACCTTTTCTGAGAAAGCAGGTAGTGGCTCACCGCTGGCTCCTGACAACTTCACAAAGTTGGCCAAAGAGACCAGACCTGAGTCAGGACAGGACATTTCGGGAGAACATTTTATGGCCCACCAGTCAGAGGACACTCTGGATAGTCACAGACCTACTTGGGGGAAGGAGGTGCCTTTGTGGGAGTGGTTGTGGTTTTGTGGTCTTGTCACATGTTCTGAGAATAGGTAGGAAATGTGGTTTGTTTGGTTTGGATTGGACTGTTTCTAGTAAGTCGTTTGACATGTAAGTGTTTCTATGTCTGTGTATCCCACTGTGTCTGTGGTTGTAGACATTAGAAAAGAGAATGAATTAATGGATGTGTCCTGTCTAGTAGAAAGCTTCCCAGCATTCATCCTGCCCAATTGATTAATGGACTGCGGCTTGCCTTCTGGATGGGCAAAACCTTCTATCTTCCTAAGATCCTGTTTTCTTCCTGAATTCTGGCCACTCTCCAGAATAGGCTCATGGTTTTGTGTCCAAGATATATACCACCTCCAAGCTCTGTGACATGGCCATGCACTTGATAGCTGAAGTGAATGTCAAGCATCTCAGAAAACTCAGATATCAGTGTGACCAGGAAAGTCTCAGTGGAGAAACCCTGCTTTGTGTCTTTTGCTTACCTGTTCTTCTGTTGCCCTAAATGTCAGGAAGGTCTTGGCCTCTAGCCACCCCTTTGTGAAGCCTGAAGAAAACAGTTTTCAAATGAAAATGAATGGGCATCACCTGTGGCTCTTTGCTTAATTGCTTTGTAAAAGGATGTGTCTGAATCAGCCTCTTGGTTCTGTGTGAGGTTGTGGCTTAGATTCTCAGCACCTGATGCATGAAAAGATAGATTCCATGTGTGCATTCAAAACAGAAATGGCAAATGAGTCTCTTGCCTTCCTCTATTAGATTCCTGACCTTCATCAAGTAAGAATCAGGATCCTTTAGTTCAAAAGAGTTCTTTGAACCCCTGCAGAAGTGCTTGGGTTTTCTGATGACTCCAAATCACATAAAGAATCTATACCTGACAGTCAGTAGGCCTCAAATTGGAAAAGCATGACAGTATTAACGCCATGCCTATTTGATCAGTTCTGGTTCACAGGAAGGGTGTGTAGGCCACCCTGTCTTTCGGCAAATGAGGGGAAAGGGAGCTTATTTTGGAAAGTGTCTTGGTCTGCGCCCCTCATGGAAACTTCTAGCCAGAGGTTATGATTAGTGTCTATATGGAAGAACATGAGGGCCATGTGAGAGTGTTTTGGTTTTCATTGTTGTCATTTGTGTGGCGGTGGGAAAAGATGACTGCGTCCACCTGGGTTTCAACTCTTGTGGGATTCCCCTTGGAGACTGAGTTCTGAAACTGACCTTAGAGAAGTATTTCCATGAATTGTGTTGGAATTTTCGGAGGCCACGCATGAGAGTCACCCTTGGAAACTGAGATCTAGGCCCAGGGTGGCTTTCCACAGAGCACTGGGAATCTCAGCGAGGATATCACTTGATTATATTCTGAAAGACTTGGCAGCAATAGTTGAGAGTCAAAACACACATGGACCTCACATTGTAGACCTCAATGTGGCTGGCTTTATGTGACCTTGGGCCACTCTTTCAGAAGACTTGCCTGTGAGAGTTCTCTAGAGCTTCCATTGAAATGAGATTCCTCAATATTTAATGGTTCCTGAATGAATTGAAACCCACAGTAACTCCAACTTCATCCTTGAAAAATGGCTAGAAAATACCATGAAATTTTTGAAATTTCCATGACCAGCTGGCACTGGAAAACCATTTGATGTCCTGTTGCTTATCATGAGTATACAAGACAGTGCCTGGTTTGACTGAGTTTATTGATAATGGTGTAGAAAAGATATGCCAGTAAGTTGGAGCCTGCTGAGTAGTGGGCCAAGAGCAGTAGAGTGTAGGTGTGTGAAAAAACATCTGTGGTGGGGCCACGTGGATCTGCCATTGGCTTATAAATGGTTTGTGACTGACATGGTGCAGCTAGCAGACCTTTGGATGTAAAGGCATCTTGTTGTATGGAGAGGTTTCAGGGCAATGTTCAGAATCATGTTGCTATGGTCAAGGGGGCAACTATGTGTGATAGAAGCCTTCTTGGTACATTCTCCTGCCGATCCTGACCACCACACATGACAGAACTCCCTGCAGCACTGTATCACAGTTAAACTCCTTTATTTCATAAAGTAAATACCAAACTTTCAGTGCAGCATCAAATAACATGATTAAATGTGAAGGATGATCAAATGGCTTCACAGTCCACATGGGGAGACACTTAGCCCCCAGTAGCCCCAGTTTGCCTACAAAGAGAGAATTCAGTACTGCTGCCTCGTGTTCATAGGAAAATAAAAAAAAAACATGTCATCCAGGTCACATAGATGCAGACTCAGCTTTGATGGTCTCACTACAAAGGAAGCTAAAGCTCCTGACAACAACATATATTTCAAGTGCCCAACCTCAGAGGCATTTTCTCAAGAAGTCTTAAGGCCGACACAGCTCCATGTTTGTGGTATTTACCCTGTCCCTTATTTTGGAAACTCCTCTACCACCTTCAAGGTTGTGAACTCCTGAGCATTTTCCATTCCAGATATTTATTATGAACTCAAACAACAACAAGTGCTGGCGAGGATGTGGAGAAAAGGGTACACTTGTACATTGCTGGTGGGACTGCAAATTGGTGCAACCAAATTGGAAAGCAGTATGGAGATTTCTTGTAGAGGTGGGAATGGAACCACCATTTGACCCAGGTATTCCCCTTCTCAGTCTATCCCCTAAAGACCTAAAAAAAATGCTACAGGGACACTGCTACATTGATGTTCATAGCAGCACAATTTACAATAGCAAGACTGTGGAACCAACCTAGATGCACTTCCATAGATGAATGGATAAAAAATGAGGCATTTATACACAATGGAGTATTACTCTGCATTAAAAAATGACAAAATTTTTACAGAGAAATGGATGGCATTAGAGCAGATTATGCTAAGTGAAGCTAGCCAATCCCTAAAACCAAATGCCAAATGTCTTTTTGATATAAAGAGATTAACTAAGAACAG
Organism: Callospermophilus lateralis; assembly: GCF_048772815.1. Lineage (NCBI taxonomy): Eukaryota > Metazoa > Chordata > Mammalia > Rodentia > Sciuridae > Callospermophilus > Callospermophilus lateralis. The sequence continues at coordinate 1,471,811 of NW_027513904.1, forward strand.
AGTAGGGACGAATAGAATGAGAAGAAAATTAACATTAAACAGGGATGAGAGGAGGAAGGGAAAGGGAGAGAGAAGGGAAATTGCATGGAAATAAAAGGAGACCCTCAGGGTTATACAAAATTACATACAAGAGGAGGTGAGGGAAAGGAAAAAATTATACAAGGGGGAGAAATGAATTACAGTAAAGAGGTAGAGAGAGAAGAGGAGAGGGGAGGTAAGGGGAGGGGGATAGTAGAGGTTAGGAAAGGCAGCAGAATACGACAGACACTAGTATGGCAATATGTAAATCAATGGATGTGTAACTGATGTGATTCTGCAATCTGTTTATGGGGTAAAAATGGGAGTTCATAACCCACTTGAATCACAGTGTGGAATATGATATATCAAGAACTATGTAATGTTTTGAACAAGCATAAATAAAAATTAAAAAAAAGAAAACTAACTTTGGTGAATGGTGCAAAGAAATCCTAATATTTCTACAGTAACTGACACAGTTTAACATCAATGCGAGAAGATTCCTGTGGGACATGATGTGTATTTTGATGTTCATTTTTATTCAGCACTGGTACATTACTATTTCTTCAGTTTATTCACATCATATTATAATATTTCATCCACAAGTAAGGAAATTTATCGTCATTTTTTTCAATTTCAATCACTTCCTGCTTCAGAACTCATGAATTCCTCGGTGTTCCTTGACTGGCATTTTCATGAGACTTCTTTCCAAACACATTATTTTCGATTTCCATAATCACATTTGAAGCAAAACTCACACAAACTTCATGATAAATCGTACCCTAATATTAACATTAGGTGTATAACTGGTTGTCATGAATGATTGCATATCAATATAAGATTTCTTATATATTTTCAGATATCAATTCAATCCATTATTTAAAGTGGAACAAGTTGTATTATTTATTGAAATTAAGGTCTATTCATGCATTATCTGTATATTCATAAAAACAGGGTACACCTCTTTTTACCCCCAATGCTAATTTATACGTTTTCAAAATACTGCTCCTAGAAATGGTGGAAGAAAAAATCATGTCATCTGATCTACATATACATTTTATCACAGTAATATTCTGGAAACAAAATGCAAAGGTCCCACTTAGGATTGTACCAAAGCCTAAATGTAAAGTGAACATGGATTACTAACAATATCCATGTCCATGTTGCCTAATGCTCTCAAATGTCAATCCTATTGGTGACCTACATATTTGTTTCTTCCTAAGATTAGATATTCAATCTCAACCTTGTTGAAAATGTCTTATTCTATCACTCACTTTATACTTTGCCTGATTTCCTAATGTCTCTATTGATATCTGCTTTTCTACAAATTTTCCCCAGTTCATCATTGTGTCTGATTTCTTCATATGTGCTGACATTTATATTCACTCACTGCCCGAAAAAAATTGCTAAAGAACTTTTGTTACATATCCTATACTAACTCTACTTGCTAAACATAACGACTATCTTCTTTTTTTTTTTTAATTTTTTTTATTGGTTGTTCAAAACATTACAAAGCTCATGGCATATCATCTTCCATACATTTGATTCAAATGGGTTATCAGCTCCCATTTTTACCCCAAATACAAGTTGCAGAATCACATCGGTTACACATCCACATTTTTACATAATACCATATTAATAACTGCGACTATCTTCTTAATCCTACCGACAATCCCTTTTGACTGGATGTTCTCTTCAGCATTCAATCATCCAAGGTTCAAGTTCCTCTGCCATTGTATATCGATTTATTTGAGACATGTGTGCAGATAGTAATTCAAAGCTAAATATCCCAATCAATTGCCCAATGCCCTTCTGGGATTCAAATCTTACTTTAATTTCTGTTTTCATACATATGTTTAACCTCGATATTCTTATAAATATCACAGGTTCCCAATACCATTATTAATCCAGCAGAATGATTCCTAACCCAAATCGAACATGAAATTAACCCTAACCATACACTGTTCACTCAATCTAACTTTACAGAAGAGCAGAGACAGATTGTTCTTACAATACAGGAATGTAGGGGATGCTCTACCTGTTAAGAACCTCAAAGGTCCATGCAGAAATGATCCCTGGAGAAGATGTAGGCAGCAATGAAGGACCTGAGAGACAAAAAGTCATTTTCCATGGCAAACAACCTGGTCAGGATGAAGGGTTTTGTCTGAATCAGCCTCTATCTTCTTACTGTAGAGAAGATGGACCAAACCAGGCTTGTGTGGAGAGCTGTTCTCGGGTGCCTAATGTTGATATACCATTCTAAGTTGTGAAAGTGCCAAAGGAAGTAGGGGCAGCCTCCATCTCATGGGACCCTTGGAAGCAACTGTTAGGACAAAGTGGTTGCCAAGGCAGTGACCTCATTCAGTTCTTAAAGGAAGTGACCTACCTCACTTCCTTGTTGATGGAACTTTCTGAACTTGGGACCAAGGAAACCAAGCACCAGAGCCAGTCCCAGTCCCAGTCCAAGTGGTCTCATTTGTTTGGAATCACCAAGGACAGAGTCAGTCTTCTTGGTACTGACTGATGTGAGGATGGCCAAATGCCAGGAAAGATATGAACACGGGCCTTTCCTGACTAAGCAGGTAGTGGCTCACCGCTGGCTCCTGACTGCTTTACAGAGTTGTACAAGGAGACCAGATCTGAGACAGGACAGACCATTACCGGGGAACATAGTATGGCAAACCTGTCAGAGGACACTCCGGATAATCACAGCCCTACTTGGGGGAAGGAGGTGTCTTTTTGAGTGTGGGTGTGTGGTTTTGTCTCTGTTCTGAGAATAGGTAGGAAAGGAGGTTTCTTTGGTTTGCAGTGAACTGTTTCTAGTAAGTCGTTTTACAAGGTGAGTGTTTCTATGTCTGTGTATCCCACTGTGTCCGTGGTTGTATACATTAGAAAAGAGAATGCATCAATGCATGTGTCCCCTCTAGTAGAAAGCTTCCCAGCATTCATCCTGCCCAATTAATGAATGGAGTGTGGTTTCCATATCGATAGGCAACACCTGCTACCTTATTAAGTCCCTGTTTTCTTTCTGAATTCTGACAACTCTTCAGAATAGGCTCTTGGGTTTGTGTCCAAGATATGTACCACCTCCAATCTCTGTCACATGGCCATGTACTGGATATCTGAAGGGAATGGCCAGCATCTCAGAAAACTCAGATATCAGTGTGACCAGGAAAGTCTCAGTGGAGAAACCCTGCTTTGGGCCTTTTGCTAACCTATTGTTCTGTTGCCTTGAATCTCAGGATGTCTTTGCCTCTGGGCACCCCTTTGGGAAGCCTGAGGAAAACATTTTTCAAATGGAAATGAAGGGCATCACCTGTGTCTCTTTGCTTAATTGCTTTGGAAAAAGATGTGTCTGAATCATCCTCTTGGCCCTGTGTGAGGCTTTGGCTTAGATTCTCAGCACCTGATGGATCAAAAGAAAGATCAAATGTGTGCATCCAAAACCAAAATGGCAAATATTCACTCATTGTGAATGAATTCTTTTACCTTCCTCTGTTAGGATCCTGACTTCCATCAAGTGAGAATAGGAATCCTTTCGGCCAAATGAGTTCTTCAAATCTCTGCAGAGGGGCTTGGATTTTCTCATGACTCAAATTCACATAAAGAATCTAAACCACAGAGTCAGAAGGCCTCAAATTGAAAAAGCCAAGCAGTATTAATGGCAGGCCTATTTGATCATTCCTGGTTTACAGGAAGTGTGTCCAGGCCACCTTGATGTTAGACAAATGAGGGGAACAGGACCTTAATTTGGACACTGACTTGGGCTGTTAACCTCATTGAAAACTCCAGCCAGACGTTATAAGGAGTGTCTATATGGAAAAAGATGAGGACCATGTGGGAGTGTTTTGGTTTTAATTGTGGTCATTTGTGTGGCGGTTGGAAGAGATGACTGTTCCACTGGGCTTGAACTCTGGTGTGATTCCCCTTAGAGACTGAGTTCTTTAACTGACCTCAGAGAAGTATTGCCATGAATTGTGTTGGGATTTTAGGAGGCCACACATGAGAGTCGCCCTTGGAACCTGAGATCTAGGCCCAGGTTGGATTTCCACAGAACATTGGGAATTTCAGCCCGGATATAACATACAATTTTTCTTAAAGACTTGGCAGCCATATTTGAGTTTAAAACACACATGGACCTCATATTGTAGATCTCAATGGGCCTGGCTTCATGTGACATTTTGGCCACCCTTAGGGAAACCTTGCCTGTGAGAGTGCTCCAGAGCTTTCATTGAAATTAGCTTCTTCACCATTTAATGGTTCCTGAATTAATTGAATCCCTCAGAGCCTCAAACTTCATCCGTGAAAAATGGCTAGAAAATTACCATGAAATTTTTGATATTTTGATGATCAGCTGGCACTGGAAATACTATGGATGTCCTGTTTCTGATCCTGAGTATACCAGACACTGCCTTGATTGACTGTGTTTCATGAAAATGGTGTAGAACAGATATGCCAGTAAGTTGGAGCCTGGTGAGTAGTGGGCCTAGAGCAGTGGTATGCAATTGTGTGATAAAACATCTGTGTTGCGGCCATGTGGATCAGCCATTGGCTTCCAAATGGCTTGTGACTGACATGGTGCAGCCAGCAGACCCATATATGTAAAGGCATCTTGTTATATGGAGAGGATTCACTGCAATGTTCAGAATCATGTTGCTATTCTCAAGGGGGCAATCTACATGGGATAGAACCTTGGTTGGTGCATTCTCCTGAAGACCCTGACTCACCACACCTTAAAGAACTCCCTCCACCACTCTGTCCCATTTTAACTCCTTGTATTTTTTGAAGCAAATACCAAACTCCCAGTGCAGCAGCGAGAAACACCACGAAAAGTGGAGGATGACCAATTGGCTTCACAGTCCACACTGAAAGACACTTAGACCCCAGTGTCCATAGTTTACCTACAAAGAGAGAATTCAGCACTGCTGCCTCATGTTCATTGGATAATAAGAAACCATGTCCTCCAAGTAACATAGATGCAGACCCAGCTTTCATGGTTTCTCTACAAAGGAACTAAATCTCCTCAGAACATCAAATACTTCAAGTGCCCACTCTTAGAGGCAGTTTCTCAAAAAGTATTTAGGCCAGCAGAGCTACATGTTTGTGGAATGTTTACCCTGTCCCTTACTTTTAGAATCTTCTCTACCACTTCCAAAGTTGTAAACTCCAGAGTATTTTCCATTCCAGATATATATTCACAGATTTTCTAACTCTTATCCTCTAATTGTGTCTTACTTGAGGAGAATGTAATGTCAAGGCATTGTTCTGGATGAAAGTGGGAAGATTTTTGTGTAGCACATATTTGCATACACATTGGATTCAATTTCCTATTTTCCATTAGAAATGCTGAATCCCTGAAACTAACATATACCCTATTAGACTCTGACTACTAATCCTAATATGATGGAGAAAAATAACACAAACATAATAGAAATACAAGCAGTTTAGATGAGGTATGTTTTATAGTTGGAGTTGCCTTTTGCATGGTATAGTGTAGCAGTTATAAATCTAGTCAATTATTTGTTGAAATAGTTCTCGATGCGTTTTTAAAGTTAACAAATAAGTGAATTCCTGTCCCCCTTTCTCTGTAGCCTATTCAGCACACGTATTTTTATATGCACATATAGAATCCTACCTGGTACCACACGTACATTCTTGTGAGGTGGCTGACTTGGCAGATACAAATTGGAAGAAGAGATCACTCCTCCTAAACGCTGCTTGAACTGGTAATTCAAATGTGAGTGAGCTTCCTAGTTGAACAACATTATACATAAACCCATGTTCAGTAAAATGAATATATTTGGATCTGTGGATGATATACATTTCATGGTGAATTTCGTTTGGCATATATATTGCAATTTTTAATGTCTGTCTCTGTGTGTGTATATAAATATATATATAGATACACTCTCAGGAGTATTCAAAATATGAAATATGTGTCTTATTACACACTTCCTAAATTCATTCATATTTATGTTGTGGATTCATAATCAACTTTTCACAAGATTATTCTCAGAAATATTCATCCACCTGAAATACGTATTTGTTTCTTAGTACTGTTTCCACCCCAGATATGCATTCACGGATTTTCAAACTCTTCTACCCTAATTGTGTCTTACTTGAGGTGAAGGTAATGTAAAGGCATTGTTCTGGATGAGAGTGGGAAGATAATTGTGTAGCATATATTTTTATACACATTGGATTCATTTTCTTATATACCATTGAAAATACTGAATCCTGACAATAACCCATACCCTACTATACTCTGTCTACTAATCCAAATGATGGAGAAAAACAACCCAAACAGAATATAAATACAAGCAGTTCAGAGGAGGCGTGGGGTATAGTTGGACTTGCCTTTTTCATGATAAATGGTAGGTGTTATAAATCTAGTCAATTTTTAATTGAAATAGTTCTCCATGTGTTGTTAAAGTTAACAAATATGTAAATGCCTGTCTGCCTTTCTCTGTAGCCTATTCAGCACATGTATTTTTATATGCTTTATAGAATCCTACCTGGTATCACACGTTCATTTTTGTGAGGTGACTGACTTGGCAGATACAAGTTGTGAGAAGAGATCACTACTCTAAATGCTGTTGGAACTGAAAATTCAAACTATGGGTGAGCTTCCTAGTAGAACAACATTATACATAAATCCTTGTTCAGTAAAATAAATATTTTTGCATCTGTGGATGCTATATATTTTATGATGAACTTCGATTGGCGTATATATTCCTACATTTTAATGTCTGTGTGTGTGTTTTGTGTGTGTGTGTGTATATATATATATATATATATATATATATATATATATATACACACATATATATGTATATACACATATATATAATTATGAATATATATATATATATATATATATATATATATATATATATATATATATATATACTGTCCTGATTTTTAAAATATGAAATGTATGTATCTTAAATACACTCCCTAAATTCATTCATGTTCAAAAATGTGGATTTATAATAAACTTTTCACAAAATTATTCTCAGAAATATTCATCCTCCTGAAATACACATTTGTTTCATAGTTCTGAAAACTAACTTCAGTAAATGGTGCTTACAAATCCTAATATTTGTACAGTAACTAACCCAGATTAACATCAATCAAGTAGATTCGTATGGGACAGATTGTGTATTCTGACGTTTATTTTCATTCAACACTGGTACATTACTATTTCTTCAATTTTTAAAAATCATAGGATATATATATTTCATCCACAAGTTCACAAATTTATGCGCATTTGTTTCACAATCACTTCCTGCTTCATAAAACATGTATTCCTCCAGGTTTCTTGACTGGTCTTTTCATGAGACTTCTTTCCAAACACATTATTTTAGATTTCCATAATCACTTTTGAAGCAAAACTCACACACCCTTCATGATAAACCATAACCTTAATGTGGCCATTAGATATATAACTGGTTGGAATGAATGTTTGTATGTCAATATAAGATTTCTTGTATTTTTTCACATATAATTTCAATCCATTATTTAAAGTCGGAACCAGATATATTATTTATTCAAAGTATGGTCTATTCATGCATTATCTCTATATGCACAGACAAAGGGTACACCTCTTTTTACCCCCATTACTAATTTATACGTCTTGAATATGTTGCTGCCAGAAATGGTGGAAAAATAGTCATGTCACCTGATCTACATATACGTTTTATCACAGTAATATTCTGGACAAAAAAAGCAAAGGTCACACTTAAGATTGTAGCAAAGACTAAATGAAAAGTGAGCATGGATTACTAAACATCCATGTCCAGGTTGCCTAATGCTGTCAAATGTCAATCCTATTGGTCACTACACATTTGTTTCTTTCTAAGATTATATATTCAAACTCAACCCTGTTGAAAATATCTAATCCTATCACTCACTTTATACTTTGCCTGATTTCGTAATGTCTCTATTGATATCAGCTTTCCTAACTATTTTCCCCAGTTCATCATTGTGACTGTCTCTTCACTTGTGCTGACATTAACATTCACTGTCTACCAGAAACCCTATTGCTAAACAACATTTGGTCCAAATCCTATACTCACTCTTCTTTCTAAACCTACCGAGAATCTTCCGAATCCTACCAACTATCCCTTTTGACTGGAAGTTCTCTTCTACATTTAATCATCCATGGTACAAGGACCTAAGCCATTGTATATCGATTTACCTGACACATCAGTGCAGAACATAATTCAAAGCTACGTATCCCAGTCAAGGGCCCAATGCCCTTTTGGGCTTCAAATCTTAGCTAGATTTCTGTTTTCATACTTATAATTCACCTATATATTCTTGTAAATATCGCAGTTTCCCAATACCATTATTCATCCCGCAAAAAGATTCCTAATCCAAATCGAACCTGTTAGTTAACCTAACCATACACTGTTCAGTCAATTTAACTTTACAGAAGAGCAGGGATAGAGTTGTTCTTACAATACAGGAATATAGGGGATCTTCCACATGCTGAGAAACTCAAAGGTCCATGCAGAAATGATTCCTGGAGAAGTTGTAAGCAGCTATGGAGGACCTAAGAGAGCAAAATTCATCCTCCATGGCAAACAACCTGGTCAGGATGAAGGGTTGTGTCTGAAACAGCTTCTCTCTTCTTAATGTCGAGAAGATGGACCAAACCAGGCCTGTGTGGAGAGCTGTTCCCAGGTGTCAATGGTTGATATACCATTCTAACTTGTGAAAGTGTCACAGGAGGTAGGGGCAGCCACCATCTCATGGGACCCTTGAAAGCAATTGTTAGGACAAAGTGGTTGCCACGGCAGTAACCTCATTCAGTTCCTGAATGAGGTGACCTACCTCTCTTCCTTGATGACGGATCTCTCTGAACTTGGGATCCAGGAAGCCAGGCACCCAGAGTCAGTCCCAGTTTCTTGCCCAGTGGGCTCAGTTGTTTGGAATAACCAAGGACAGAGTAAGTCTTCCTTGGTACCTACTGATGTGAGGATTGCCAAATGCCAAGAGAGCTCTATAAAGGGGAATTTCATGAGAAAGCAGGTAGTGGCTCACCACTGGCTCCTGAAAACTTCACAGTGTTGGCCAAGGTGACCAGATCTGAGAAGGACAGGCCATTTCAAGGAAACATAGTATGGCCCATCATTCAGAGTACATTCCAATTAGTCACAGACCTACTTGAATAAAGGAGATGTCGTTGTGGGTGTGATTGTGATTTTGTGGTTATGTCTCATGTTCTGAGAATAGGTAAGAAAGGCGGTTTGTTTGCTTTAGAGTGGACTGTTTATAGTAAGTCATTTGACAAGGTGATTGTTTGTATGCCTGTGTATCCCACTGTGTCCGTGGTTGTAGACATTATAAAAGATAATGCATCAATGGATGTGTCCTGTCTAGTAGAAAGCTTGCCAACATTCATCCTGCCCAATTTATGAGTGGACTGCAGGTTGCTTTAGGGAAGGGCAACACCTACTATCTTCCGAAGTTCCTGTTTTCTTCCTGAATTCTGGCCACTCTCCAGAGTAGGCTCATGGTTTTGTGTCCAAGATATGTACCACCTCCAAGCTCTGTGACATTGCCATATACTGGATAGCTGAAGGGAATAGCAAGCATCTCAGAAAACTCAGATATCAGTGTGACAAAGAAAGTCTCAGTAGAGAAACCCTGCTTTGGGCCTTTTGCTTACCTATTTTTCTGTTGCTCTGAGAGTCAGGAAGGTCTCTGCCTCAGGCCACCAATTTGTGAAGCCTGAAGAAAACTGTTTTCAAATGGAAATGAATGGGCATCACCTGTGTATCTTTGCTTAATTGCTTTGGAAAGGGATGTGTCTGAATCAGCCACTTGGCCCTGTGTGAGGCAGTGGCTTAGATTCTCAGCACCTGATGGAACTAAAGAAAGATCCCATGTGTGCTTCCAAAACCAAAATGGCAAAAATATCAGTAATTGTGTATGAAGTATCTTGCCTTACTCTGATAGGTTTCTGATCTCCATCAAATGAGACTAGGGATCCTTTGGGTCAAATGAGTTCTTCAAAGCCCTGCAGAGGCTAGCCCATATGAACTTGGGTTTTTTCATTACTTTAAATCACATTAAGAATCTATACCTGACAGTCAGTAGGCCTCAAATTGGAGAAGCAGAGCAGTATTAAGGCCAGGCTTATTTTATCACTCCTGGTTCACAGGAATGGTGTCCAGGCCCAGCTGACTTTAAGCAAATAAGGGATATGGAAGCTTGTTTTGGATACTGTCTTGTGCTGCGCCCCTCATGGACACCTCCAGCCAGAGGTTATAATGAGTGTCTATATGGAAGAAGGTGAGGACCATGTGGGAGTGTTTTGGTTTTAATTGTGTTCATTTGTGTAGTGGTTGGAAGAAATGACTGGATCCACCAGGGCTAGAACTTTGGTATGATTCACCTTAGAGACTGAGTTCTGGAACTGACCTCAGAGAAGTATTGTCATGAATTGTGTTGCGATTTTAGAAGGCCACGCATGAGAGTCGCCATTGGAAACTGAAATCTAGGCCAAGGGTGGCTTTCGACTGATCACTTGGAATCTCAGCCAGGATATCACATGATTTTATTATGAAAGACTTGACAGGCATAGTTGAGAGTCAAAACACACATGGACCTCACATTGTAGACCTCAATGGGCTGGGCTTCATGTGACTATTTGGCTACTCTTTGGGAAGCCTTGCCTTTGAGAGTTCTCCAGAGCATTCATTGAAATGAGGTTCCTCAACATTAAATGGTTCCTGAATGAATTGAAACCCACAGTTTCTCCAACTTCATCCTTGAAAAGTGGCTAGATAAATACCCTGAAATTTTTGAAACTCCCATGACCAGGTGGCACTGGAGAACCTTTGGATCTCCTGTTGCTGATCATGAGTGTACCAGACAGTGCCTTGATTGACTGGATTTCATGATAATGGTGAAGAACAGAGATGCCAGTAAGTTGAGAATGCTGAGTAGTGGGCCCAGAGCAGTGGTGTGCAGGCGTGTGATAAAATATCTGAGGTGGGGCCATGTGGATTTCCAATTGACTTCCAAATGCATTTTGGCTGCCATGGTGCATCCAGCAGAACCTTACATGTAAAGGCATCTTATTATATGGAGAGGTTTCAAGGCAATGTTCAGAATCAGGTTGGTATGGTCAAGGAAAAAGCTGTGTGAAATAGAAGCCTGGTTGGTGCATTCTCCTGCAGTTCCTGACCCACCACACGTGAAAGAACTCCCTCCAGCACTGTGTCCCAGTTGAACTCCTTGTATTTCGTGAAGCAAATACCAAACTCCCAGTGCAGCACCAAGAAACACCACAAAAATGGAGGATGATCAAATGGCTTCCCAGTCCACACAGGGAGACACTTAGCCCCCAGTGGCCACAGTTTACCTACCAAGAGAGAATTCAGCACTGCTGCCTCATGTTCATTGGAAAATAAGAAACCATGCTCTCCATTCACATAGATGCAGACCCAGCTTTGATGGTCTCAATAAAAAAGAAGCTAAACCTTCTGACAACAAAATATATTTAAAGTACCCAACCTCAGAGGCAGTTTCTCAAGAAGTCTTTAGGCCGGCAGAGCTCTATGTTTGTGGAGTGTTTACCTCTTAGACCAGGATGTAAGAAAAGAACACTGACTCCAGTTAAAATCAAATTAAAGTAAGCTTATTATTTCCACTGGCTGGGCTGCCTCTCCCTCCAAAGATTGCGGGAGCAAGAGAGCAACCCCACCTTTACTACAGCCCAGGTTTGCAGCCCAGAAAGTTACACAAAAATGGGGTAACAGATAACAGAACTCTGACAAGCATCACACTAATGGGAATTTACATTTTTTTTTTTTGCTAGCCCCAACATCAAAATTTATGAGGACCATTAGAGCCTCAGAGAGGGTCATTGTCTGGCCACAGAAGGCCAATATTTATGAGGTGTGACAAAGTTTCAGAGAGGGCTGCTATCTGGTCAGAGAGCCATGCACGGGTGAGTTTAAGGCACGGGCAGTCATTCCAAGCAGGTTCAGAATTTGCAGTAATTTACAGTAAAGCCAAAATGATTTTTTCATGGTTTTGTTGCAAGATGGCTCCCAATTTTAATAAAAGATAAGGTTGGGTCTATCATTCCCCCCTTTTCTTATGTGTCCCTTTGTAATCCTTGATAGGTTAGTGGAAAAGCACTGAGGAAATTTTAATCCCTCAGTTAACAGTCTCCAAATTTTTAGAACTCACCGAAAACCAGTCTCCCTGATATTACCTGACTTAATTAATTACTTATATTGATAGTCTATTTATTTTGGGCTCCATTGGTGTAAGTGGAGAGTCGTCTCTCATTTTGCCTTCTTCTCAGCTGAGAGAGGGTGACATGAGTGTGCATGGCGTGAGAGACATGAGTTGCCTTTTTGAAGTCAGTTGAGGAATATGAGTTGCCTTTTAGAAGTCAGTTCTTTTTGAAGTCTTGTTGAGGAAGAACAGGTTGTAAAGTCATCTGGGGATGGGTTCTTCTATGAGAGAAACAAAAAACATGAGTATTGAATAAATGTTGCAGTAGCTGGATCATGTCACTGTATGAAGTACCCTCACCAGTCTTTAATATCCCCAATTATCAGGACTGTCAACTTAATATTTAACTTTAAGTGTTACAGTTGTCCCTCCCAATAATATACAGTTTAATAATTTAATGTCATCTGATTTTGCAAAATCCTTTCAGTAGTATGACCTCTGTGTCTAATAGAGAAACATTTAATTCTGTTACTCAGGGCTGGATAATCGTACTAGCAAACACCAAGCCTACCTGTAGGTTAGGAATATCTGTAGGCCTTAAACTAAAAACTTCTGCCTCTGGCAGCTCCTCTTGATAGTCTTTGTAGCCAACAGTTTTACTTATTTTGGGAGGCTAACATAAAGTGTATACCTTAAATTATTATTATTATTATTATTATTATTATTATTATTATTATTATTTAAAATGCCCAGGAATGGCTGTATTTTGGTTTTAACTGTCTTTGCTAAGTGTTTAAGATGAAGCAGTCAAATGACTTTTGTTTCTATCTATTGTTAGCAGTCAGCTGAGCTTTTATGGGAGTCATTCCTTGGGAAACTTGAGAGCAGCTTCTCAGTTCTGCTAGTGCAATTTGAGCTAGGTGGGTTCAGGTCTTGCTTGACCATGTGGCTTCCCTCAGAAGCATCAGGGATGTCTCCCTTTCCTGATGACTCTCCTCTTTGTAGCAAATGCACTGATTGGCTTTCTGTTCTCCAGTGGTCTCATTAATCTCCCTGATCGGGAGGTTATGTGGCCCAGAGTTGCAAAGCTCATAGAGAAGTCCCCTGTTCCCTGGATTCAGACTGACTCAAAGGGCAAGAGTCAAATATTGTTTTTTTTTGGCCCTTTTCATTTAACTTTAATTTTCAATCCTAATCTGAAACAACCAGCAAATAAATTTTAACAGCCATATATTAAGAGTACTGCACTTTAATGTCTATAAGTTTATAATTATTTATATTTTATTAATTGGGATCTTATTATTCTGTCTGTCTTGTAGTTGATGACTTATTTTCTTAAATTAACCCATGTTGTGTTCTTAAAGCAACACTTCTGTAAAACACCAACAGGGAATCTTTAGATCACTTAAAAAGAAATTAAAAAATAAAATTTTTTAACAAGAGTAAAAATACTTAGTTCATGTAATAGCTACCCTGAATTTTTTGGTGAGTTATATTTTATATCACCTTTTTGAGATCCTAGTAATCTTGACAGAAAAAAAAAATTTGAACATAACTTTAAATGAAATAAAATCTGACCTACTGCTTTCGTAGTCATTCTCACATGTAGTAAGATGGGACAAAGAGTCTTATCTCAGGTAAGCAGGGCTCCTTATAAATCTTAAATGCTTTAGTTCTCAAGCTGATCTTTTTTTTAAATATCATTTTACAAAGTTTACATAAATTGTTTGAGGTCACATGAACATTAGCTCACACCATATGATATCACATTTAAAACATGAATTAAAGTACGGCTGAAAGATTTTAACCTTTACATAGATTAGGGTCTCATTAACTTAAAAATACATTTAAATTGTTCCACAATGTAAAAAGTAACATAAAACTTTACATATATTATTGATAACAGGTAAATAAATCCCCAATATATATTTTATTTACCATACAACTTCAGAACACCTGCTTGATATAATGCTCTTTTAAAGTTTCTACCTTATAGAGTTGTATAACTGGAAAATATGAGCACATTAATAGCATCACAATTGCATTGAAGTTTCTACATTAACCAAGTTTAGCTTTTAAAGAAATGGCAGTACAGTGCTCTAAAATAACAGTTCTTATTTAAACATTTGTTTAATTTTTATGGTTGCTTGCTCTAGAAAATTTAAATCTTAATAAACTTAATGTTATGGGTAAACTTATGTTTAAAAAATTTTTGTCTCTTTTACACATGACTGATTTTTACAATCTTATACAGACTTTAGTACAAACTTATACAGACCTTAGTATATCAATCAGATATCAAACAAAAGTACTCATGAATGAGTAATCCCATATCAAATTTACTTTACTTATTTATCAAAATATTAGACAAATTTTTTGAACACTGTAAACCATTTTTTTGATTGAAAGAAAAGTCCTGGAACAAAGGCATATTAGACCTTTTGTAGACATTAATAGTTTATTAGATTTTTGAACACCTAGAAAAACTTGTAAGCTTAAATTTAAAGACATTTATATTTATCTGTTTACCCAATTTAAATTGAAACATTTAAATCACGTGAATTAAAGATCTTTGGATCCACATTTTAAAATTGTTTTTATGAGTTCTTTTTAATATGAGTGCTCCTTATATAAGTTAATTTGTGTATCATATATATGATATATGGATATATATATATATATATATATATATATATATATATAGACATACAACACATAACAAATTGTGCACACATAATAAAAGTGAAGGCCTTGTAGCTTTTCACAGGTGAAATCTCCATTGCAATGATTTAAAAATTCCACAGTTGGTCAAAGATATTACTGATCAGAAAAACATTAACCTAGGTCTGTAGGAGCAAAATCATGAGCTCAAAAAATAAATAAAGAACCTAAGGAAAAAATTATGAGTCCTAGAAAAATGACTGGCCAGTAATTGGTAAATACCATACAATTTACCTTTTTTTTCCCTTAGGCCTCAAATAAGTCTCCTACTAAGCTTACAGGCTTCTTTCATTTGCATTTCAAAATAAGTCCTGGCTGAGGTCTGGAAGAAGAAGGAAAAAAGGCTATTCTGAGCAGAAACCTTAGGCCTAAGGTATTTTAACCATAATTTTCATGTTAGGATGTTGAAAATTATGATACAAGTTTAAGATACAATTCACAAAATTTTATATCTTTACAAGTTGTTTTGTCAACAGATATCATACTATGATTTAGTATCCTTGTCCAAATTAATGCACTGGTACACACAGTGACATTTTCCCAGGCTACCTAATTTAAAATTGGTGAAAAAAAGACTGAATGATTGGGAAGTTACTTGCCAACTTGGAAGTAGAGTTCTTTATTTTCCATCCTAAGTATTTAAGTTCTCTGGCATGAATTATCTGAAACCATGAACTAAACAAATACCTAAACCCGACTTTTAACTGCAAGATTGTGGAATGCTTCAAAAACCCATTCAGATACCAGATTGGTACAATGAAACATCATCATTTAGACACATATTCAGCTAAGATCATTTCCAAGAAACAATTTATAATATTAACACATTATTGCACATGTCTTAAAGGGCTAGAAAAAAGGCACAAGACAGACAGAAATGAACTCCAGACAATGGCTGACAGACAGAACCCTTTAAAACAGAGCAAATAAGAGAAAAATCTCCTTCTCCAGTGGCACCACAGATGTCCCCACAAGGGGACCAAATGTTTTCACAGAGGAGCTACCTGAAATATAAAATAAAGTGTCTCCATGGCGACTTTACTGCATTTAGTGTCCCCTTTTTGTTTTTCTCTTTTTTTAAGAAGACAGAGGTGGCATTATCCTTGCAGTGCAGGGAACAAAGGAGGGAATTCCCTGAAGCAACAGGGCTTCGGCAGATACTGGGAGATACTCAGTTCTTCATTCCCCAGCAGGCATTACCATCTGCACTGGGTGTGCTCCAGGCAGCCAGCTAGGGCCTTCTCTCATTCTGCTTAACAAATGGTGGTAAAGTTCATCACAGTTCCTTAAAACACAGTCCAAAGGGGTGTCAGGCTTACTTGCTTTGTTACCCATTTTCACGTTCAATATCCTTAAGATTTTATCACAGAAATCACAAAACAAAACGCACAAAAACAAACAAACAAAAAACATATAGAACACAGAACAAAACACACACACACACACACACAAAAAAAAAAAAAAAAAAAAAAAAACCAGAATCCCGGTGCCAAAACAGAAAAACAGATGAGCAATTCAACGTCTTGCTAAAGCTCTGGGGTAGGAGCGCATGCGTGTCCCTCGGCACCTCTCTAACCTTCCAGAGGAATTCCCTACAGAACGGAACAGAGGACAGAACGATTCTCATTACTATCCTGGACAGGAGTGAATGTGAGCCTCCCCAGGCCACCTCTCTGTCATTAGAAGAGATCTCCCTTAACCAGATATAAGATGTTATCAAGGTGCCACTTACCTATGGAGGCCTCCTCCACCAGGTACTTGCTAATAGTTTCAGTGCGGTGGTTCACTGCAGTGCTCCCCAGACCGACGGCTCACTCCAAGGCCTTGGAACATCTCAAGTTGTGCACCCCCTAGAGTGGCTCCCCAGCCCGTAGCCCTGGAGGGAAGGCCAGCTTCAGAATTTTCAGCAGTCTGGTCTTGTGATCTGGTCGGGCAGGGTCATCTCACTGGGGAACTCCAAAATGTTGGAATAGGATGCAAGAAAAGACCAGTGACTCCAATTAAAATCAAATTAAGGCAGGCTTATTATTAAAACTGGCCAGGCTGCCTCTCCCTCCAAAAATGGCGGGAACAAGACAGCAACACCACCTTTACTACAGCCCAGCTATATAGCCCAGAAAGTTACACAAAAAGGGGGTTACAGATAACAGAACTTTGAAAGCATCACACTGATGGTAGTTTACATTTTTTTTGCTGGCCCCAACATCAGAAATTATGAGGACCATTAGAGACTCAGAGAGGGTCGTTGTCTGGCCTGGGAAGGCCAATATTTATTAGGTGTCACTAATGTTTCAGAGAGCACTGTTATCTGGTCAGAGAGCCAGGCATGGATGAGTTCAAGGCACGGACAGGCATTCCAAGCAGGTTCAGAATTTGCAGTAATTTATAGTAAAGCCCAAATTATCTTTTCATGGCTTTCTGGCAAGATGGCTCCCAATTCTAATAAAAGATCAGGTTGGGTCTATCAAGCCTGTCCTTTACTTTTGGAAACTCCTCTACAACCTGCAAGGTTGTGAACTCCTGACCATTTTACATTCCAGATATGTATTCACAGATTTTCTAACTCATGTCCTCCAACTGTGTCTTACTTGGGGTGAAGGTAATATCAAGGCATTGTTCTGGATGAGAGTGGGAAGATTTTTGTGTAGCACATATTTGCATACACATTTAGGAGATCACTCCTCCTAAACACTGATTTGGAACAGAAAATTCAATCTATGGGGGAGCTTCCTAGCTGAACAACATTATACATAAATACAAGTTCATTAAATAAATAGTTTTGGATCAGTGGATGATATATATTTCAAGATGGATTTAAATTGGCATATATATTGCTAGATTTTAATGTCCATGTGACTTTTGTGTTTATAATGTTTTGTGATTTATGTGGATTTATAATCAAATTTTCACAAGATTATTCTCAGAAATATTCATCCAACTTAAATACATACTTTTTTCCTAGTACTGAAAAGTAACTTCAGTGAATGGTGGATAAAAATCCTAATATTTCTACAGTAACTGACCCAGATTAACATCAATGCAATTAGATTCCTATGGGACATGATGTGTATTTTGATGTTCATTTTTATTCAACATTGGTACATTACTATTTCTGCAGTTTATGCACATTATATATAGTATGATATATAATGTTCAATCACTTCCTTCTTGAGAACACATGTATTCTTACAGGTTTCTTGACTATTCTTTTCATGAGACTTCTTTCCAAACACATTATTGTTGATTTCCATAATCACTTTTGAAACAAAACTCACACACCTTTCAGGATAAACCACAACCATAATATTACCATTAGATGTATAACTGGTTGCAGTGAATGATTGTATATCAATATGAGATTTCTTTTATATTTTCAGATATCAATTCAATCCATTATTTAAAGTAGAGCAAGTTATATTATTTACACACAGTATGGTTTATTCATGCATTATCTGCATATTCATAGACACAGGGTACACCTATTTGTACCCTCAATAGTAATTTATACATCTACAAAATATTGCTACAGAAATGGTGGAAGAAATACTCAAGTCACCTGATCTACATATACATTTTATCACAATAATATTCTGGACACAAAATGCAAAGGTCACACTTATGATTTTACCAAAGCCTAAATAAAAAGTGAGCATGGATTAATAAAAACATCCATGTCCTGGTTACCTAATGCTCTCAAAAGTCAATCCAATTTGTGACAACATATTAGTTTCTGCCTAAGGTTATATATTCAGACTCAAACCGTTGAAAATGTCTAAACAAATTACACACTTCATACTTTTACTGACTTCCTAATGTCTCTATTTATATCTGCTTTCCTACATATTTTCCCCAATTCGTCATTGTGACTGACTCTTTACATGTGCTGACATTTACATTCACTCTCTACCCGAAACCTTATTTGTAAAGAACTTTTGGTACAAATCCTATACTCATTCTTCTTTCTAAACCTACTGACTATCTTGCTAATCCTACAGACTATCCCTTTTTTATTGGATATTCTGTATGTTATTCAATCATCTAGTGTATACGATCCTATTTCTTTGTATATCAATTTATCTGAGACATCTGTGCAGAATATAATTCAAAGCAAAGTATGCTACTCAAGGGCCCAATGTCCTACTTGGCTTCAAGTCTTCCCTAGATTTCTGTTTCCATACTTATATTTCACCTATATATTCTTGTAAATATCTCAGGTTCCCAATACCGTTATTCATCCAGCAGAATGATTCCTAACGCAAATAAAACATGATATTAACATTAACCATACACTGTTCCCTCAATCTAACTTACAGCAGTGCAGGGATAGAGTTGGTCTTACAATCCAGGAATATAGGGGATCTTCCACCTGCTGAGAATCTCAAAGATCCATGCAGAAATTATCCCTGAAGAAGATATAGAATGCTATGAAGGACCTGAGAGAGCAAAAGTCATTTTCCATGGCAAACAACCTGGTCAGGATGAAGAGATGTGTCTGAATAAGCCTCTCACATTTTAATGTAGACAAAATGGACCAAACCAACCCTGTGTGGAGATCTCTCTCCCAGTACCTATTGTTGATATACCATTCTAACTTGTGAAAGTGTCACAGGAAGTAGGGGCAGCCTCCATCTCATGGGACCTTAGGAAGAAACTGTTAGGATAAAGTGTTTTCCAAGGCTGTGAGCTCATTCAGTTCATGAAGGAAGTGACCTACCTCACTTCTTTGTGATGGAACTCTCTGAACTTGGGATCCCGGAAACCAGGCACCCAGGGCCAGGCCCAGTAACAGTCACAGAGATCTCACTTTTTTGGATTTATCATGGAAAGAGTCAGTCTTTCTTGGTACTTACAGATGTGAAGATGGTCAAATGCCAGAAAAAATCTGAAGAGGTGTCTTCAGTGAGAATGCAGGTAGTGGCGGCTCAAAGCTGGCTCCTGACAACTTCACAGAGTGGGCCAAGGAGTCCAGATTTGAGAACAGACAGGCCATTTCGGGTGAACAAAGAATGGCTCACCAGGCAGAGGACACTCCGGTTAGTAACAGACCTTCTTGGGGGAAGGAGGTGCATTTGTGGGAATGAGTGTGGGTTTGTGGTTTTGTCTCATGTTCTGAGAATAGGTAGGAAAGTTGGTTTGTTTGGTTTGGAGTGGACTGTTTCTATTAAGTCATTTGACAAGGCAAGTGTTTCTATGTCTGTGTATCCCACTGTGTCCGTGGGTGTAGACATTACAAAAGAAAATGCATCAATGGATGTGTCCTGTCTAGGAGAAAGCTTCCCAACATTCACGCTGCCCAATTTATAAAAGGACAGAGGGTTGCCTTATTTGTGGGCAAGACCTGAAATCTTCCTAAGTTCCTGTTTTCTTCCTGAATTCTGGCCACTCTCCAGAATAGGCTCATGATTTTGTGACCAAGATAGGTACCACCTCCAAGCTCTGTGACTTGGCCATGTACTGGATAGCTGAAGGGAATGGCGAGAATCTCAGAAAACTCAGATATCAATGTTACCAGGAAAGTCTCAGTGGAGAAACCCTGCTTTGGGACTTTTGCTTACCTATTGTTCTATAGCACTGAATGTCAGGAAGGTCTTTGCCTAAGGCCACCCCGTTGTGAAGCCTGAATAAAACAGTTCTCTAATGTAAATGAATGGGCATCACCTGTCCCTTTTTGAGTAATTGATTTCGAAAGGGATGTGTCTGAATCAGCCTGTTGGCCCTGTGTGAGGCTGTGGCTTAGATTCTCAGCACCTGATGGATCTAAAGAAAGATGCCATGTGTGCATCCAAAACCAAAATGGCCAAAAGAGTACTCATTATGGATGAAGTCTCTCGCCTTCCTCTGTAAGTTTCCTGACCTCCATAAGGTGAGAATAGGAATCCTTTGGGTCAAATGAGTTTTTCAAAGCCCTTCAGAGTCTAGCCCATTGGTGCTTGGGTTTTCTCATGACCCCAATCCACATGAAGAATCTAAACCCCACAGTCAGTAGGCCTCAAATTGGAGAAGTGGAACAGTAATAATGGTAGGCCTATTTGATCACTCCTGGTTCCGAGGAAGGGTTTCCAGGCCACCCTGACTTTAGGCAAATGACGGGCAAGGGAGCTTATTTTGGACACTGTCTTGTCCAGCGCCCCTCATAGAAACCTCCAGCTAGAGGTTATGATGAGTGTCTATGTGGAAAAGATGAGGGCCATATGGGAGTGTTTTCGTTTAAATTTTGGTCATTTGTGTGGCGATTGGAAGAAATCACTGGGTCCACCTGGGCTTGAACTCTAGTGTGAATCCCTATAGAGACTGAATTCTGAAACTGACCTCAGAGAAGTATTGCCATGAGCTTTGTTGGGATTTTAGGAGCCCACGCATGAGAGTAGCCCTTATAAACTTAGATCAAGGCCACAGAGCACTGGGAATCTCAGCCAAGATAATCCATGATTTTCTTCTTAAAGTCTTGGCAGCCATAGCTGAGAGTCAAAACACACATGTACCTCACATTGTAGACTTCAATTGGACTGGCTTCATGTGACCTTTTGACAACTCTTTGGGAAGCCTTGCCTATGAGAGTTCTCCAGAGTTTCATTGAAATGAGCTTCCTCAACATTTAATGGTTTTTGAAAACCACAGTTCCTCCAACTTCATCCTCAAAAAAATGGCTAGATAAACACCATGAAATTTTTGGAATTCCCATGACCAGGTGGCACTGGAGAATCTTTGGATGTCCTATTGCTAATCATGAGTGTATCAGACAGTGCCTTGACTGACTAGGTTTCTTGAAAATTGTGTAGAACAGAGATGCCAGTAAGTTGGAGCCTGCAAATTAGTGGGCCTAGAGCAGTGGTGTGAAGGTGTGTGATAAAATGTGTGGTGGGGCCATGTGGATCTGCCACTGGCTTCCAAATGGCTTGTGAATGACATGGTACAGCCAGCAGAACCTTCCATGTAAAGGCATCTTTTTGTATAGGGAGATTTCAAGGCAATGTTCAGAATCAGGTTGCTATGGACAAAGGGGCAACCCATGTGGGATAGAATCCTGGTTGGTGCATTCACATGCAGACCATGACCTCCACACGTGACAGAACTCCCTCCAGCACTGTGTCCCAGTTGATCTCCTTGTATTTCATGAAGAAAATACCAAAGTCCCAGTGCAGCAGCAAGAACCACCACGAAAAGTGGAGGAGGACCAAATGGCTTCACAGTTCACACGGTGAGTCACTTAGCTCCCAGTGGCCATAGTTTAACTACAAAGAGAGTATTCGCACTGCTGCCTCATGTTCATTGGAAAATTAGAAACAATGTCCTCCAGGTCACATAGATGCAGACCCAGCTTTGATGGTCTCACTAGAAAATAAGCTAAAGCTACTGACAACAACATATATTTCCAGTGCCCAACCTCAGAGGCAGTTTATCAAGAAGTCTTTAGGCCAGCAGAACTCCATGTTTGTGGAGTGTTTACCATGTGCCTTACTTTTGGAAACTGCTCTACCACTTCCAAGTTTGTGAAATCCTGAGTATATTCCATTCCACATATGCATTCACAGATTTTCTAACTCTTCTCCTCTAATTGTGTCTTACTTGGGGCGAAGTTAATGTCAAGGCATTGTTGTGGATGAGAGTGGGAAGATTTTTGTGTAGCACATATATGCATACACATTGGATTCATTTTCCAATTTTCCATTCGAAATACTTAATCCCTGACACTAACTCATAAACTACTAGACTCTGACTGCTAATCCTAATATGATGGAGAAAACTAACCCAAACAGAACAGAAATACAAGCAGTTCAAAGGAGGCATGGTGTATATTTGGACTTGCCATTTGCATTATGAAGGGTAGGTGTTATAAATCTAGTTAATTTTTAATTGAAATAGTTCTCCTTGTGTTTTTAAAGTTAATAAATATATAAATTCCTGTCTCCCTTTCCCTGTAGCCTATTCAGAACATGTATTTTTAAATGCACATATAGAATCCTACCTGGTATCACATGTACATTCTTGTGAGGTGGCTGACTTGGCAGATACAAATTATGAGAAGAGATCACTCCTCCTAAACCCTGTTGGATCTTAAAATTCAACCTATGGGTGAGCTTCCTAGTTGAACAACATTAAACATAAATCCATGTTCAGTAAAAGAAATATTTTTGCATCTGTGGATGATATATATTTCATGATAAATTTCGATTGGCATATATATTGGTAATTTAATGTCTCTGCATGTGTGTTTTTTGTATATATATACTCTCCAGATTTTTCAAAATATGAAATATATGTGTCTTATATACACTCCCTAAATTCATTCATGTTCATGTGTATGGATTTATAATCACGTATTCACAAGATTATTCTCAGAAATATTCATCCACCTGAAATACATATTTGTTACCAGTACTGAAAACTAACTTTAGTTAACGTTGCATACAAATACTAAATTTGTACAGTAACTGACCCAGTTTAACATCAATGCAAGTAGATTACTATGGGACATGATGTGTATTTTGACATTCATTTTTATTCAACACTGCTACATTACTATTTCTTCAATTTATGCACATCATAAGATATATATTTCATCCACAAGTTAGCAAACTTATAGGCATTTGTTTCACTTTCAATAACTTCCTGCTTCAGAACACATGGATTCCTCCAGGTTTCTTGTCTGGTCTTTTCATGAGACTTCTTTCCAAACACATTATTTTCAACTTCCATAATCAATTTTGAAGGAAAACTCACACACTCTTCATGATAAATCATAATCCTAATATAACGTTTAGATGTTTTACTGGTTGGAATGAATGTATGTATATCAATATAAGATTTCCTTTATATTTTCAGATATCAATTGAATCCATTATTAAATTTGGAATCCATTATATTATTTATTCACAGTATTGTCTATTCATGCATTATCTCTATATTCATATCACAGGGTACATCTATTTGTACCCCCAATAATAATTTGTACATTTCGACACAGAAGCAATGGTCACACTTATTATTTTACCAATGTAAATGTCAGGCGAGCATCGGAGGAAGAGACTACCAGGGACTGTCTAATGCAACAGCCAAAAGTTTATGGGGGTCCAACATGCTGGGGCTCAGAGCTCCCTTGAATAGAGCAGAGAGCCCTGAGAACAGCTTAAGCAGAGCTTATATACTTTCCTTGGAGAGGGCAGGGAGGGAAGATTATTGATGGGTCAGCGCGAGTGGGCAGTTTGCGTGCAAATGGGTGAGGGAGTACATTCTGCAGTTTTGCAGTTGGTACAGAACATTCAGGGAACAAGATTAGCGAACAGTTCTCAAGATATCAACAGTGTTTTGTTAAGCATACCGTAAAACTGGAAGTGACAATTACCTATTTTATTTACCTTTCATTCCCCACTTTCTTTTGGTTACATTAAATCATAATAGTGATCATTGAGGATGTCACATTTTATGTTTGCTAGTGTGGTATATTGATTTCTGATTACCATAAGTTTAACTTGTCCAATTTGAGCTTGGAGAAAGGAAACTACACGGTTGAGCAAACAGGGTCCTACAGTTAGCAATAATGTGAGGATTATTAATGGACAGGCCAGGGCTGATAAAAGCATAGTTACCCAGGGGGACTCTGTGAACCAAGACTCAAACCACCCTTTTTGGGCCTCTCTCTCTTGTTGATGCTCTTCAATGCGTCTTCTTAATTTAATCATAGATTCTTTTACAACTCCAGTATGGTAGGCATAATAACAACATTCTTCCCTCAATGCAGGACAAAGGCCCCTTCTCTCATGAAGAGGAGGTCGAACCCTCGCCTGTTCTGTAAAACAACTTCAGAGAGAGAGGTTAAAGATTCTTGTAAAGCTGTGATGGTGGTTTTTTAATATCTTTAAGTTTTGGTCTATTGCTGCTTCTAATTGGGTCATTTGTTGTGTCCCATGGATTAGGGCAGTGGTTCCTGTGCCCTTCTCTGCAGCAACTACTATTCCTCATAGGATGGCTAAAGTGAAGGATACAGGTTGCCAGCGGAACCGGGTTGTATGCCCCCCTATTTGAAATTTAAATGATCCTGCCTCATGATAGAGCACTCGGGGAAACATCTGCACCATTACATAATTAATCACATCTGTTGATAATTTTATGAATAAACAATGTTTAAGTATATAGAATTATACTGTTGTAGGTATGGACAAGGCAAGGCACCTAAGATAGCACCAAAGATAGGGAAACAGTCCTATTTGGTTGCAACCGGATATAGAGGGCATTGCTTCTGTTGTAATCAATTAATCCCCTGAATCCCAAGTTTAGGTAGTTTCAGAATTTTGTACCCAACATGTAAGGGAAAAGACTCAGAAATTCACAGTCTGCAGAAGTTCACAAAAAGCAGTTTTTGGTTCTGTTTTTATTTTCCTCTTCTCTGGGAAAGATAACTTATTAAGGACACCTGGGAGGGGGAGAGCTTTTTTCTTCTCTTTTATTTTCTCCCTGCCAGCTGTTACCATGGAGCCCAGTTGGTAACTTCTTTATCTTGGAAATGTAGCCATCTCTGGAAGCCTCAGCTCAAGGCCAGAGGCCTTGTTCACATATTTTGTGAAAAACTAGTAAGGGGGTGTCTAGCTTAGAAGGGCTGATTTTTCCAGCCAGTGGCCAAGTATAACAGAGCAACACGAAAAGAGGAAGTTATCTACACTGAACTCTTTTATAAAGACTTTGTTGCTGAAAGTCCTAAAGTCAGCCACGATGAAGACTTCTGGAGAAGGCCATTTAAGATTTTTCTGTGGGCCTGGTACAGAGGGGAAGACGGGGAAGGCGGGGGGTGAGAGCAGTTCTGTGGTTCTGAGAATGAGGAAAAAGAGATATAAAAGAATAATGGGAAAAGGGTTTGGGATTTTCCTGGCAACAAAACTTGAGCAGTAGAACAGGTAGAGCAGATGGGAAGACGGGAATGAGTATCTAAAAAGCCTGTGAGGGACTTTAAATTCTTAGTAACCTGTTTTTAGTGATGACAAAGCAACTTTAAAGGCCATTTTCATTACATCTTGGATAGGCGTCTGAGGGCACTCCTCAGCTGGTTTGAGCTTTGGGTTAGCTGGTAAGAGGACCTGGTGGGACCCGGTGTGGGCACTGACAGGAGAAGAGAGGAGTGAGTGGGTGGAAGGGTACCTCAGTACCTGCTGCCTCAGCATGGGGGCAATGGTCTGAGAACCAGAGGAGGTTTGGGGTTTTGATCTAGTAATTGGAGGGGAGAAATCAGGTTGTTGATGTGAGAGTGACAGCAGAGAATCTGGAGCAGAAGGATCTATTGGAGAAACATATTTCGTGATGTGAGCAAAGGAGGGAAAAGGCCTACACATAGGGGAATTTTCTTCAATCCTTTTGATCACTTGCCGAAGTTGAAATAGTCACACAGAATTTGAGGATCTAGAGACCCCTCTGGGGGCCATCGGTTTTGGTTGTCTAATTGGCAATATGGCCAATGCTGTGAACTGAATTTGATGAGGAGTTTGGGTTCCACCAGGCAGCCCCTGTATGCTCACATCCCATGACTTACGGAAGAAGACGGCTTTTCCCCCACACAGCCGTTGTTGTTTGTGCTTTGATAGTCCACCGGGCAAACATAGTAATCTAGGCTAGCCAACCTGCATCAGGCTTGCGTGTTCCTACATCCATAATGTTTGTTTCCATTATCTATGGTACGGGAGAAATTTAATGGAATTTTAGTGGGATCCTCTTCATCAGAGATATCCCAATTGGAAAGACGTATACCCAGCTGACAAATATCTGGGTGGAGAGTTGGCCACCAGGTCCTAAGGGGGCTGTATGTGAGACAGACCATACTTCTTGTCTAATTGGATTTGTGATCAGCCATCGCTGCTGAATGGGCTGATGATGGTTAGGACTAGTGGTGGCCAAGGGAAAGAGTCTATAGCCTTATCCACATGGCAAATATGCAATTTGAAAGGGTTACCAGTCTTTTCCACTTTCAAGCCAGTGTCTGGACAGGGCACAGGCTTGAGATGAGAATTAGGATCCAGGAAGTGATTCCGTCTACCTTTACCACTGTAGGTTTTATAATTAGCACCTGGTATGGTCCTGTCCAGCGGGGTTCCAGGGATGACACCTGATGTCATCTTATGTAGATGAAGTCTCTTTTTTGATATCGATGTGGAGTCTCCTCTTCACCAGGTTGGTAGGCAGTGGCCAGCTGTTTTGACAGGTATCCCTGAGTTCTTTCAATAGCTTTAAGTTTGTCAAGCAAGGGGGTGTGGAAGGGATCGGTAGGTCTTAGAGTTGTGGTTAGGTCCTTACTGGAGGAGGGGCCCCATAGAGAATTTTATAGGAGGTGAGGTTACACAAAGAAACAGAGGGAGTATTTCTTGCATGAAACAGTGCATAAGGCAGGAGCATAGTCCAATCTTGATGCCCTCTCTAAGCTTAATTTCGTGAAGGTCTCTTTAATGGTTCTATTAATTTTTTTAACCTGTCCTGAGCTCTGCGGTCTATAAGCACAATGTAACTTCCAATTTATCCCCAGGATCCTGGCTAACCCCTTACTTACCTGGGCCCATGAACGCCGGTCCATTATCAGACCCTATTACCTTAGGTAGGCCGTATCATAGAAAAATATCTTTCAGGATTTTCTACCACCATTTGTGCCTTTTTTTTTGTGGGGAAGGCTTCAATCCATCCTGAAAATATATCTACAAACACTAGGAGATATTGAAGTCCATACCTTGCTGGCTAAATTTCAGTAAAGTCCACTTCCCAGAATTTCCTGGTCTGGTTGCTCATAGGCGCTTTCCTACAGGAAGCTTGGAAGGGTAATTGTTCTATTGACAGAACGGACAGGGTTTTGTTACCCGTTCAGTTATGTCCTTTCGCTGTGAGTCGGTTAGTGGAAAACTCTGTTCTTGATCCCTTCAGGAATGCCTGCAGTTTCTTTGGACCAAGGTGTGTGAATTGATGTACATTTTTAACGTAGTGTAGGGCTTTCTGAAATTGCAGGCTTGGCTCAGTGAAGTTGAGGAGTTCAGTGGCAGTGTCGTAAGATGTTATCAAAAGCTTGCTGGTGCTCAGGGGTCCATTGGAATTGGGCATCTCCCTTTAACAGCGGGTATAAAGGAGAAGTTAAGGACACAAACACAGGAATCCATAACCTGCAAAACCCAGTAGTCCCAAGAAATCTCTTGTGTTGTCTGCTGCTGGGGGGGGGTATCTGCACAACCATTTGTTTTCTGGGCTCAGTGAGCCAACGTTTACCACCTCTAAGGGAATAGCCCAGGAAGACTACTTCTTGCTGGCAAATTTGGGGTTTTTTGGAAGGAGCTCTATACCCGAGTTGAGCAAGCTTACATAATAGTGCTTGGTTCCCAGACTCACAGTTTTCCTTGGTGTTGGCTGCAGTAGCAGGTCATCCACGTATTGAAGCTGGGTGACTTCGGGGTGCATAGTTCTGAAGTTGTTGACATCTCTGTGGAGGGCTTCATCAAAGAGAGTGGGGGAGTTTTTGAACCCCTGTGGGAGTCTAGTCCATGTTAGTTTACCATACATTCCGTTTCTGGTCTACCCACTCAAAAGCAAACAGAAACTGACTGTCTTTATGCAGAGGCATGCAAAAGATAGCATCTTTATGTCCATACCATTTCTACTCAGGGTTCAGAGTGATAAGCAGATTGTACAAATTATTTACCGTGGGGTGAATGTCCTGCACTCTGTTGTTGATCTCTCTTAGGTCTTGAACGGGGATAGTCTTCAGTTCCTTTATTTTTACTGGTAGCAGGGGAGTGTTCCAGGCCGATTGACAGGGCCTTAGGACCCTAAAGCCAGATATTTCTGAATATGGGGCCTTAACCCATCTTTAGCATTTTTGCTCAGGGATGTTGTTTGACATTGATTGGGGAGGCTGAGGTTTTTAACTCCACTGTCTTGGAGGTTGTTTCATGGCTAGTCCCTAACCCAACATTTTTGCCCAGGCATCTGGGTAATCTGTTATCCATTTCTGGGGTAGCTTGCCTGTTTGATCATTCTTGGGGTGTGTGAAAATTGGATGTTCATCTTTGACTGACATTTATAAAGCCATGACTATAGGAGTTTTAATGAAGGATTTAGAAATTTCATTTTGGGGCCTTCGGGGTTAAAAAGTTGTTTTGGCCCGGAGCTTACTGAGCAGATCTCTGCCCATCAATGGGGCCAGGCATTCTGGGATTACTAGGAAGGAATGTTGGATTTTTCCTTTCCCCATGTCCATGGTCCTCTTAGTTGTCTAAAATCTGATATTTACTGCTGTTAGCCCTTTGAACTAGAGACCTTTTATTTGATAGAGGGCCCAGTGGGGCCTTAAGGGCTGAGTATACTGCTGCTGTATCCACTTCAAAGTTTATGGGGTCCCCTTCACTTCAAAAGTTACCCTGAGCTCGGGGAAGGGATCTGAGCCCCGACATTCTCAGTCAACCTCCAGAGTCAGAAAGGCTGTCTGGCGTGGCTGTCTCTTCTAGGGCACTTTTTGGCTCAGTGTCCTTTTTCTTTACAGTAGGCACATTGATCTGAGGCCAAGGGTGGCCTCTGGTGGGGACCCAGGTATCGTTTCTTGTCTCCCTGTTTCTTAATTTCTGGCCTATTTATTGTTGTGACCAGGACCTTAGTTAATACCTTCATCTGTCTTTTTCATCTGTCATCCTCCCTTTGCTCCCTTTCGTTCTCTCTGTTTCTCTCTTATAGGATACTTTCTCGGCTACCCTGAGTAAATCTCTCAAAGTCATATCTTGTAATCCATCTAAGTATTGTAACTTTCTTTTAATATCCAGATCAGCTTGCCCAATGAAGGCCATCATGACATATGTCTTTTGATCCTCTGCCTGAAGATCGAAAGGAGTATATCTCCTATACGCCTCCATAATTCTCTCTAGAAACATAGAGGGATATTCATCAGGCCCTTGAATAATCTCTCTTACCTTGGCCAAATTATTTGGTTGGCTAGCGGCCGGTTGGAAACCCACTATTAGGGCCCGGCAATAAGTGGACAGATGCTCCCTACCTTCAAAGGTGTCGGGGTCCCAGTTGGGTCAGTTCAAGGGTAAGCCGGCTTTGATTATGTTGGGAAGTTGTGTTGGTCACCCATCTGGTCCGAGGATATTTTTTTCTAGCTTCCAGAAAGTTTCTCTCTCGTTCCTCTGTCATGAAGAGAATCCCTAGGATTTGTTGGCAGTCATCCCAAGTAGGCAGGTGTGAAAACGCCAGGGAGTTCTTTGAGTTCTTTTAGCCGGGCCAGCTTTCTCCAGGGAAGGAGGGGCTGTGTGTGTGACAAGGGGGAGTCATCTGGTGGGCGCTGGGCCGGCCTAGCTTTCTCCAATGGCGGAGAGGCTGAGTCAGCAGCAAAGGAATCACTTAGAGGTTGTTGGGGGTTGGTGGACGACGGCAGCGGATAAGAAGGGTAGGAGAGTCCAGTAGAGTCTTGAGACTCAGGGAGAACAGAGGTTGGAGGAGGAAGAGCAGAGGGTTTGTGAGATAGAATCATGGTGGAAGGAGTAGGAGTGGGCGCAGAGACAAAGAAAGGCTTCACCCATGTAGGAGGAGATTTGCAGAGGTCCTGCAATGTTAAGATATATGGCTGTTGATCTGGATGTCTATGTGGCCCCGGTTGAAAGACAAAATCTCTGACGTTTCAAATTAGTGGGAAGTAGATGTTTCTAGGGGCTATCCAACTCCAAAGGTGGGTCATTCTGAGGCACAGAGGGTCTGCCAGGTCCAGCAATTTACTGAAAAAGAAAGATTCTGGGCCTTGCACAGACTTTGGTCCAGTGATCAAGGGTCAGGAAGAGAGGTGTTGAAGTGCTCTGTCCCAAAATGAGAGATACACAAACAGTGAAAGAAATCACACACTACACTGACAAGACAAGACAATAAAGACAGGCAATGGACGTCCAATACTGAGGCCAGGACTGAGTAGCCGGCAAAACCTGATGGGCTGGCAATACTGAATCCGAAGCAAAATATCACTGAGTCAAGGAGACTATTGTTCCTCGATTTCCTGAGTCCTCTGGGGCATCCCCCAGGGACGTGGCCTGTGGCTCTGTGACACGTATGTCAGCCTCTGTCAGAGAGAGCTCACGCTCATCACCAATAGCCATTTTGCCAAGCCCTAACCTGAAACCTAAAACCAAAAAGAGTTCCCTTACTTACCCTGAAAAGAGCCCCTTGGGGATCTTTCATCCGCCGCTGCCGGATCTTGCTCGTGCCTCCAGATGTAAAGGTCGGGCAAGCATCAGAGGAAGAGACCACCAGAGGAATGTCTCAAGCAACAGTAAATGGTTTATTATGGGTCCAGCATTCTGGGGCTCAGAGCTCACTTGAATAGAGCAGAGAGCAATGAGAACAGCTTAAGCAGAGCTTATATGCTTTTCTTGGAGAGGGCAGGGAGGGAAGTTTATTGATGGGTCAGGGCAAGTGGGTGGTTTGCGTGCAAACGGGTGAGGGTATACATTTGCAGTTTGGCAGTTGGGGACAGCACATTCTGGAAACAAGATTAGCAAACAGTCCTCAAGACTTCAACAGTGTTTTGTTAAGCATACAGAAAAACAGTAAGTAACAAGTACCTATTTTATTAACCTTTCACCAAAGCCTAAATGGAAAGTGAGCATGGATTACTAAACACATCCATATCCAGGTTGCCTAACGCTCTCAAATCAATCCTATTGGTGACTACATATTTGTTTCTTCTTAAGATAATATATTCAACCTCAACCCTGTTGAAAATGACTAATCCTATCACTCACTTTATATTTTCCTGATTTCCTAATGTCTCTATTGATATCTGCTTTCCTACATATTTTCCTCAGTTCATCATTGTGACTGACTC